>NC_092424.1:63022144-63174383 GCF_036169615.1 Heliangelus exortis
CCGTGGAGGCTGTCTCACTGCATTACATTTTTGTAGGATCTGTGTAGGATCTCCTGCTCCAGCTCTTTTAACTCATGGTTGAAACTCTTTGCATGAAGGGTAAAAGTACAGCCCTTAATCTATGATCAGAAAAAGAGGAAACAACCCCTGCCTACAAGAGATGAGAAGTCTTTCTACTCTGTCACTGAGAATTTATCTGAAATCCAATTCACCCTGCTTTTAAGCACAGCCATAAATTGTTTAAATTGCTTTCCACAGATCCCACTGTATCCTTCTACAATATGCTTTCTGACAGCAGGTTTCATTTGCTTGGAAATCGAAGGTACAATCCACATCCTTTCTGCAATGCAAAACATTCTGCATATTTAATGAGCTAAAATTTTATATCCTTCTGTGTAAACAGCACCTTTAAGGTTTCTTGAAATATTATTTAAATGTAAATCTTCAGGACCACACACTGTTTTTATCTTTTAAAATAGCATTACATACACTTTACAGCTATTCACCCTGGTATATTCCCTAGTAGAGGTGAGATAATTGAGTATATTTTTCCTGTAAAATTTCATAAGACTACCTCATTTTCTGAGCAGATGCAGCAGTATATATTAAAGCACATCAGAAACGATTCCCTTTGTTATAACAGAAAATGAAACTGTGGAGACATTTGATAGCAAGATGTGGTTGGTTTTCATGTACCTTGCTCAAACTGTGGAGTGAAAGAAAACTTTAAAAAACCCAAACAAACAGCCCCAAAGTAATGTTGAGTGAACAAAGTGAGGCTTTGGCATGTGTTTGCTCAGCAGGAGGTACAGTTCAGCACAGTTGTTATTCTGAAAGTGGTCTTCATGGGAGGCAAGCTACCATGTTTGTTTTTTTTCCTCTGAAGCTTGTGCTTCATATTTAACATTTCCAGAAGTCTTCCCTGGAGCTTTGGAAAGACAATTACATGGAAATGAAACAAATTTTCTCCCTGCATGTTCCAATGTCAGTAACAACCTACACTTGAGAGCTTCAGATAGATTTAAATGCTTTAAGTGACTGGTTTACAGAATGCTTGAAGTAGAACATTCCATCCATCCTCAAAGGGATGGGATCAGCCCTCTCATAAATGGACCCCTGGAAATCCAGCATCTGGAATGCAGAACCCCGTTGGCTTCTACAGATCAGTCTCCCTGGAGAAGGCACACCATTTCTTCAGAGATTGTAAACAGTCTCCCTGGTGTGAAATAAAACAGGCACCTTACAGGTAGTCTTGAGAATACTTCAAATACAGATTGCAATTATGCAATTGCAAATATGGATTGCAATTTCACTATTTCTCTTCTGCTTAGATACCTCAGATTAGAGTTGGCCTTGAAAATTTCCTTTGGGATAAGCAAGCATTGCAAACTAATTGATAGTATATTTTACTCCTATCAAAGCTTTTAACAAAATGCAAGTTATAAAAGAAATAGTGCTCTAAATCTTAATGGGATAAATACAATTAACAATAGTCTCAGTACTTTTCTTTTTTCTGCCTACTTCTGATTTTCTTTTTGTAAAGAGGCAGAAGATATGCGTGGTTATATAATAGTTTCTCACTGCTTTTGGGTGTGGAAGAGCATAAAATACCAGCCATAGACTTTATTAATGATTGCACACTGTCTATAAGCACGAGGAAAACAGAAGCAGATGTATTGCTGACTTGGAACAAGCTGGACGGTTTAAGAGAAGGAAGAGATATCAAAACACATATTAGTGGCATGGACTTGTGATAAAATAATCAGAAAAGAATAAACCTCTTCAAAGAATATTCTCTAAATATCTTTCCTGTCAGCTGTAAGAGAGAAACATCCTGTTTTTCCCCTTCTGCTTGCTCCTTTTCAGCTCAATCCCTTCAGACTTTCCAGAAGGTATTCAATGTGCCTATAAGCCTTACCAGAATATTTTGTCATGGACATTGTGCCTACAGGCTTCTTTTTCCAACTTTTTCCAGGAGTCAGCTAGAATTTCTGGATGTCACCATGTTTCCAGCACCCAGCAGGGAGTAATTTTCAGTCCTTGGTTTATGGATATCTCCAAGTTAACATACAATAGAGAACAACAAATTTTTTTCTTGTCATACTAAAACTAGAAAACTATTATTTGAAGACATAAAAAACCCCCACAATTAACAAATGCAGCAAAACTAGAATTTCAAAACCCCTTGAAATAATGCTACAAATCTCTCATCTGTGCAGGAGCACTGAAGAGATCTTATAGCTGGGGGAACGGGGAGTTAAAAGGTAGTTTTTCACTAGGTGAAGAATATACATGTCATCATAGGTGTTAATGCCCACCAGAGTGGGTACAAACACACAGCAAGAAGTCCTGTGGCACCCTGCATCACCTGGCCTGGACAGGGAGCTCCACCTCTTGTTTAGAGCATCAAGCAGGGCTCAGCATGTCTGTGGCAGGATCTGCTGCTTCTGCTTCCTTCTCTGCTCCCAGGGAAAAACCTGACATCCACCACTGATCAGATTGAGGAGTGCATCTCTAGACTTCCCCACAGCAACTGGCCAGCAAGCATAATGTTTTTACTGCTTACAGTATGAAAGAGAAGCTGCAATCAGGGCAGGAGACAACCATGACACCAAGACAGAAGTAACCTGGGCATGAGTCTCTCCACATGGAAATCAGCTGGAGATTTGCTACTGGCTTCAAGACACTGCAGTGTTACTAAGATGGACTTCTAGGTCCTCCAGAGGTGCATCAGAGGTGTAGCTGCAGTGTATGCAGACAGATTCAAACTGGTCTTAGCTATCTGGATTAACAATTGAGCTGCAGAACAATAGAGCTCAGTGTGGGACACTGAGCCAAGAAGCAGGATGAGGGAGGGATGTACACCTTCCCAGGACAACTGCTTTGCTATAGATTCATGCATCTTTTCTGGATATACAAACATCTGTTAAATTACGAGAGTCATAATAAGTTTGGTGAAGATCCAGGAGCTCCTTCCAGTTTGAGTTCAGATCCACAATTTTCAAAGTACAGACCAATTGTTTTATATGATATTAGGGCAAAAAAAAGAATGTTCTTCCTTTCACAGTGTCTGAAAACACATCCTTCCTCCATGCTTAACTGGGAAGGATTCCAAACTAATACAACGTAAAACTTCTAGAAAATCTTAATGAAATGTTAGCATTTGATCAAAGGAGCCTTTCTACTATTTGACCAGAGGTCTATACTGTGAATACTCACAAGCGATTATCAAACCCCACACAGCTTTTTAAGCTGTTGGATGCAGAATTCATAACTTTTAAAAAAATGTATCCAAGAGTCCTTCAGCTATCTCCTCTGCATAAACTTGGTCCTGTTTGATAAAAATTAATTACCTCAACTCAGTTAGAGATTTTTAAATCTCGAAGTGTTACAGATGACTTGTGCACAAACAAATAGACTTCATATGCCAGAATTTTTCTGACTTTTTGAAGGATAACTAAAGATCTTCCTTTTTTTTTAAAACTCTCTTAAAAATAACTTTCTATATTATTTGAAAATGTATATTATAATTACATACAGAATACCATCCTTCTCTTCCTAACTGAAAGTCAGAATCACGGTAGTACACTATTTGATGTCCAAATGCTTTCTAAATGAAGAAATATTTTTGTCTTGTTGAAAAAGACAATTTCTGTAGATAGTTATCAGTATTAATATTAATAGAACTACCTGCTTAAGCATTGTATTTTTACAGAACTCCATAATTTATATAGATTTAATGTAATTTTTGGCTCAGCATCTTATATTCCATATATACCAGGATCTTTTTAAAAAAGGATCTTTACTGTGCTAGGAGAATTTAGTACCTTTTGCTGCTACATAAATCTAACATATCTGTTTTAATAACTTCTATTGTCTCCTCTCTTATTAATGCTATTCAACAGCAGGCTCAGGAATCATGTTTGAGCACAAAGATGTATCTAAAGACCTTGCTGTTGAGTGACTGCTAACAGATCCCACTCCAGTGAAAAAGCCTCTGTTTCATCTTGGGTGCTGCTCAGCTCTCTCCTGCATTGGCTAGAGCTCTTGAACTTCTGATTTTTCTTCATAGCTGGAAACTATAAATAGGATATCACTATAGCAGCTTAAAAGGGTGCTACACTGGTCAGGTCCTTTTGGTGTCATAGGAAGAAAAGAAAGATGCACTGATTTCTTACTACTAAGGCCATTATTTCATGTCCTGGGGAAGCAAAAGGAGGTAGGCAGAGGGGAGGAGGGAGTCCTATGTCTTAAGATCTGTGGTTTGTTTTTTTACATCCGCTCAGCATCTTCTTCTAATCCAAGCAAGAAAAAAAATAAATTACGGCTTCTCTCAGTGCAACAGTAGGAGGAGTAGGCACCTCTCATCAATAAAATGAATTTTCATCCAAGTCATGCTTAAATGATAATTATTTCATATTGTGGATGGTATTGGTGTGTTTTTCCCTGTAGACAGACAAACAGAGGTGACAGGAAGACTGCTTAAATTATCTCTCTTGTGTGCAGTAAATGCAAAGACCATACACTTTTTTTTTTTTTTTTTCCCCTGGGAAATCTGTTAGTCCATATATTGCACAGTTTTTAATCAAATAATAGAATCACAGAATCATAGATTCATAGAATGTCTGGTGTTGGAAGGGACCTTAATGATCATCTAGTTCCAACTCCCTTGCATGTGCAGGGACACCTCCCACTAGATCAGATTGCTCAAGGCCCCATCCAACCTGGCCTTAAAACTTAAAAAAACAAAATCTGCTAAGGGGTCACTATGAGTCACAAAGAAACTTCCTGCATTTTTATATGAAATATAGACTTGGTATTACATCAGTGAATTGATCCTTTCTTTTTATTTTCATTTTATCAGTTCCTTCTGCTTTGTTCCTTCTGATAGTCAGGGCTCTTCACACAAGGCCTGAACACTAAAATTGGCTTTTTATGGATCTTGAATCAAGCCCAAAGAGATGTATGGGGGAATTTTCACATGGACAGTCTGCAAATGCTGTTCTTCCTTTACTATTTTCCCAAATAAATCACTTTATGATAATGCCTAAAGCCTAGGCTCTGGCTTTGAAGTATGAAATGTCCATTGGACAGGGTTGTAACAGTTGGACAGCACATGACTGAATAAAAATCCAAGAAATCCGACTGAGTTAGCATAGTTCTCTAATGTAATAATGCTTCTTGCTTTGGAAGATTTGGGGACATGCAATTTAACATGGTCATCTTTTTCCCTATACAATTATCAAAATTCCGATGTTCTTAAATCTCACATGCCAAACGGAATCGATCTTCCATTAGCACCCCAAAACACAAGCTACCTCTCCCATCATTCAATAATCAACTTTGCAGAAAAATGGCATTTTATCCATAGTGAATAAAACATCTGCCCGATATGCTCAAATCCTGTCACTACAAATCCTGCCTACAGAGAAGTCCCGGGATCTGCTCCCACTGAGTCGCACAACTCTCATCCCTACAGAGAGCTGCAAATTGCAGAGAAGAGAGCAAACCTATCATCAGAAAATAAGGAAGCCGTAACTAAATAACATCTTGTTTATTTTTTTGACTGTATCTGGCACAACTACAACACAGTTTTTATTTGCTGTTAGTACTGTGGTTCGTTTCCATTTTGTATTTTCTTTCACAGGAGTCGTAGCTCTGCCTGTTTTAATCTGCACATGCCTGCAGAAAGTGAGGAAAAGTGTATTCCTACATCACCTAATCCAGCTGAGGCTCTGCTCCTACTAGAAAGGCAAAAAAATTGCTTCCCTGTTATTGTTAACCTCCTAGTTTTCCCTAGAGAGTGGAAAACAACTCAGCAGAGCTGCTGTTTTGCTTTTGTCTGTACATCTCTGACCAGAAGTGACAAGAAGAGTCTGGGAAAAGGCAGATACTTATTTCTGCCCTCTTTTCTTTGTCTCTCTTTGCACCATTCTACCCTGCAAAAGGAGGCCCACTGCTTTGAGGAGGAGCCCAAGCCAGCTCTTTATTTCTCAGGAGGCTGTGGGAATAAGGGTTGAGCATCCAGACTGCCAGGGGAGCACTACAGCCTGCAATGCAATGGTCTGCATGGGCTCCAGGGATCAAACCAAGGCAGGAGCAGCTGGATGAAGGACCAGGATGGCAGCAGAAGGATGGACCAGGACACTCCCTGCCCAGTGCAGATGAGAGGGTGTTTCACCTCTCATGACTTCTGGGCTGACATCGATGTGTGAATCGGTGCCCTGAGCCCAGTGCAGTTTTTTGTGAAAACAACACAGAGCCAACATAGGTACTGCTGACAGAAAAGAAGGAAACTGTAGGATGGGCAGGAGTTTCAAACAAGACCCTCCCTAACCGAGATGGAAACTTTGTTGTAGCCACACCTGGTGTGGCTAAACTAATCTGCACCTTGTAGCAGACGATCCCATCTATTTTGAGGGGGGATGATTTGACCAAAGCAGGTAAAGGTGCATGTGCTTTGTGCCACCAGCCCCTTCCAGGTCGTTCCACAAGGAGCATGCTAAGGCTTTGCTGTTCATCAGGAAGGACAGAGCAGCCTGGCCAGCCCTCTACTGGACTTTTTCCTTTTGAAAGCCTTCATAAAGAAATGTTCTCCTTTGCTTTCCTAAGGGCCAATTAAAATAGTTCCAGAATGACAGTGCCTTACTTACTAGAGACAAGGACTGAGTATGATAGTCTACGTAACAAATTAAGTCATTATCTTTCCTCCTATTATGAAGTGAAAAATAAAATGTGTATTTCTGGCACAGGGCACCTCAGAATGTCAAATGCTGTATGAGGGTGGTGTAAAAATGTACTAGAAACAATACAGAGAAGAAAAAAGAGTATTTGTCTCAACAAATTTAAGATTAAGTGTAATCATGATAATGGCATACTTTTGCTTTTTTGTTTTGTTTTGGTTTTGGTTTTTTTTTTTTGTTTGGATGGTGGAGGTTTTTTTGTTTTGTTTTTGTTTTTATAATAACTGAAATGTAAAAGCCCTTATAAACAATTTAGGCCCAAAAGATTTTTTTTTTTTTTTAAAATTCAGGTGTAAAACCTCGAAGTGGTATTTCATTAGCTAGTTACAGACAACTTTTCATCCAGTTTGAAATTTATCCAGGTTGAATTTTCCTTCATTTATTCCTAGCACATATACTTTGATAATTTTATCTGTATTACATGCATTTAAAATTTCTTCACTTTTGGAATATTTCTGAAAAAAAATGCATCTGACTCATACTGAAAAGAAAAAGAAAAGGAAACAAAACACAGGAGTGATGGCTGTATTGCACTGTGAGTCAGACTGAGGTACTGGACCAGTACCTTTGCTTGCTGCTCCTCCCTCACCCTAAGGGGGTGCAAGGATGGGAACCAAACAGCAACGGATGGTGCAAATCTGTTCATTAGCAAACATCCCACAGCCACATTCAGTGTCTGGAGAAGGTCAGGAAGGACATGCATCATCCCCAAGAACACAGAGAGAGGTGCTCCAGCATCACCTGACTCACAGCTGCTGTGATGAGCAGGGCCAGGATGTACCTGGTGGCCACAGATTGGAGCAGAGCAGAGAAAATAATGTTTTCCTGGCATTTACCAAAGGTAAAGAAAGAATAGAATAATGATCAGAGAGAGAAAAGGAGGTGGGAGAAACCTGTTCAGCACAGTTTGTCCTTATCCTTTACAGAAAAGTGCCATATTGACTCTATCGGGTTACTTTGTAAATACAAGAAGTAGGACTGATTTAGCTGTTTGTCCTGATCACAGTAAAATACAGATAACATAACAAATGACATGTGGTGTAATGATTGTTTATAGACTGGATTCTGCTGCTATAAATCAGTATTGCAGAGCTGTAACCCATTTATTCAATTGTCAAGATCTGCTTTTCAGGGAAATTTAAAGAAGTTTTCACAGGATTCCAAAGGATGCTATCTCATCAGATAAAAGAAGACTTGTTTTAATTCTTTTTTTGCAGTGTATTACATTTACAAAAGTAGCATTATCCAACATAATTTTTGATGTGTCTTTATTTACTGTCTTGTACAACATCCACTGGCATCCAGGCTCTCACCCTGACAAGTCTCTGTAGTAATCTGTCATTGGAAAAAGTTTCCCATAGTTTTATGTTTTCTTAAAGTATATTCTCCTTTACTGAAGTAAAAAGAGGTAAGATGTAAGCAAGCAAAAGGTACCTGTATTTCAGGTCCAGATTCATCTTATAGGAGCACTAGGCCAAGATGTGAAAGATCTGGTCAGATTCCCAAGATTAGATAAAAATACATAAATAACCTGGGGGACACACACCCTCCCCCTTGTCTTTCTTTCACTTGTCAGTTTCTAAACAGGAGATAGTACTTTCTTATCTCACAGCAAATGGGAAGATAAAGTCTCTAAGGATGCAATGTTCCAGAGAGGAAGATGCAGGTAGGTAGCAGGAATCATTCCCTAACCTCCCCTCTTGCAGGCAGTGGTGGGAAATGGATGAATAAGCACAGGAAACTGTGAAGACATTCACTTTCTGCTGATGTAGAGTATCTGTATATGTTACATATAAAGGAAGCAAAATTCTCACCATCTTCTGGTGGGTTTCAGTTTGTTTTGGATTCTTTCAAAGGTAAGAATATAGGTTGGAATGAGCCGGGAAGGTGGTGATTTGACACCTGGTCATTAGCATCTGCCATTTGTATTGCTACACCTTAAACCACAGATTTTCATTAAAAAGGCCTCAGGTTCATCTGTTTCACTTCTTCATTTGTGCACACACATGTCATTTAGTCACATGTGTTGAAAATCTCAAAGCACTACTAAGAAACAGGATACTAAATATTTTTGTGCACTAGAGAACAGCACTTTTGAGAGTATCCTTATTTTTTCTAATTACACTGCTTCACTCCTTGCTTACATTTGTTAGAACACAGAAAAGAGAATGATTTTTTTTTCTTTACTTCCTCATGGATCTTTTTTACCAATACCCACAAATTTATTTTATGGAATTTATCGGACAAAAGAGGAAGGAAGAAGTATTTTGGGAAAGTTACTTTTAAAACCTGATAAAAGACCAGGGAGTAGATCAGTCCAGGGAATAAATTCCTTCTTCAGAATCTGTAATTTCACAAAACTGTCGGGAGGAAATCTGTAGACTGATAGATATTACCTGCAATATTCTGCAGGTTAGAAAAATGGAAATTTTTTCTGATTTTTATACTCAATTTAATTAAAAAAGAATAATTATATAATAAGCAAACCTAAAAAAAGTGCAGAAGTTGCATTTATTCTACTGAGTCAAATAATAAATTATATTCAAGCAAATATTATATAAGTTCTTAACTTTTTAATGTAAAAAACCTAGACCTAACATAGTGTTAAATAATTCTGAAAGTTGACTCAAAAATCATATATCAAAAATCATATATCAAAAGCAATATTAAGATAGTACTAAATGAACCATGTTGCATATTTTACAGCATACATAAGTGTCACAATTAATACATTTGGCTGTGACTTAACCACTGCAGTAGGCTCTCTCTCTCCTAGAGTGCTTTCTCAGCACTCTGATAATGTAGCTTCCCTGGCTTGCCCTTGAATGATCACTGAGACCATGGCAAAGATGTGGTTTTCTTAGTGCCTCAGGCTCGTCTCTGGTACTTCAAAGGTTCCTGCAAATGTCTGTTGAAGGAAATAATGAATCCAGTGCTTCATAAACTCTCTCCTTGGCACTGCTCTAACTGGAAAAAAAAACCAAAAAAAAAAACCCAAAAACCAAACCCAAACACGTAACTGAACCAACCTATCTGGTCACAGGGGGCTGAGAGAAAAGAAATGCATGCTTGTTTGGAAGTGAGAGGAAAAACTCTCCTGTGTCACCAAAAAGTGACTAGTGTAAGAGTGACAACATGCCTTAAGGTGGGACAGCATACATTAAAATTGTACTGGGAAACATTTGCTTCTGGAGTTAGAATTCTCTTTTTTCTCCATTGTTTTCCTACTAGGAGTTCAGGAACTGGTGTAATGGCTATGCACAAATCTGGCTAGAGGTGGCCAAGCTGAAACGTGGTACTGAAGTTCTAGTGCATTTTCAAGGCTCAAGGTTTGTCTTATTCACTCAAGAAGGTCAAGAGCATGCTGGCATTGGCAAAGCTCCTCCATCACTGGATGTGGAAAGGGTTGGAGAAGAGGAGATTTCCAACATTTGCAGATCAGATTTTGAGATACCCTGCTGCTCAGTTGGTGGGACTTGTAATTTCAGGGGTCATGAAATTACAACAACACCCACTATGAGGGAATGGAAATTAAAGGGTCTCCTTTCAGCATGTTACAGGGACTGTGGTCCACTGAAAGTGGACACTCTGCCAGCACTGTACTCCTGTGCAAGACACAGGATGAAGGGCTCAAGCTGTGCAGGCTGATACAGGATAGGCTCTGTTCTGCCCCACAACTCATTTTTGTCCTTAGTACCCTTCTGTACTGGATACATATAATTTTAACTTTTAAAGTCCATTATCAAATTATATGGAATTGGGCGGCCTAATATTTTCGACCCTTTTTATCATAAACCTTGTGGTCATTTAATGAGTTCCCTGCCCTGCTATATCACTGTAACTGTGCTAAGGCAGCTGATATGCCACGTCAGGTTCAGTCTTCAACTCATCTTGTCATTGTCAAGACCCGAGTAGAAATTATTCTGAACTGGCTTCTGAACATTTACATTGTAGGTATTGAATTTTCAGACAGTTTTGCGTTAAAAATGACCTCATGAAAATAACAGCATAGGGATTCTTTTGTCCTCAAAGCCTTTTTCCTAACTTCTCTCTCTTTTGTACCAGTGTCAGCGCCCACACTTCCTCCACTTTCCACAAACCCATCCTCATCCCTTTGCCTCTATCCTCTTCTAATTCTGGCAGCTGTTTGTGTGTGATTACCTGTGAGCTGGCATTTGCCTAGTCCCAGGTAAGGCAAATGCATACACAAAGCAGCCAGATGCTTTTGATTATTGCTGTTTACAAAGCAGACCAGAGCTGTGAATCTCATGCTTCAGTTTGGAAACCTCTCTGCACTGAATTCTGTGTATGTCTCCATCATAACCTCTTTCTGATTTGTTTAAGGATGAGCAGTTGTGTTTTCAGACCTTGTCATTCCTCAGTCAACACAATGTGCAGGGTTTGCTTGGAAAGGGCAAATTACCCTATAGGAAATCTATGGCTTCCTCAGTGTATTTTTATTGTTGTGGAGCAAAAGTCTTGAATCTCTATCAGAGACTGCTGCTGCTGTGTGGCAATTTTGCTTTGCACCAACTACTTTCTCTCTGGGAGATTTATACTTGTTTTTTCCTTTCTTTAACATAAAAATTCTTCACAGCAGATTGTGAGATCATCCACAGGCAACAAAGCAAAGCAAAACAAAACAACAAACACAGAGCAGTATCAGTACAAAAATCTGCTTTCAACAGAGAGAAAAGCTGTCTCTTATTTCAAAATGCACATGATATACAAATGCAAATGTCAGAATTGCCTGTAGCATAAGCCACAATAGAAAATAGTGTATTTGCTCTCCCTGAATGCAAAGATCAGCTGGAGAAAGATTAAAAGAGATTTATTTTTTTTCTTTAATAAGGAAATCCTTTAATAAGAAGGGATGCCAAGTCAGTTATGTTGGAACAGAAGTAACTTGCTTGTACACATACAGGCACGTAGCTTTTATATTGGGTTGTGGTAATATAAAATAGATTCTTAATTTAAAGGAGAGGGCTAAGAAAAAGAGCACTCCAAAAGCAACCACTTTATCATGGTCTATGATCAATAACTGAAATTTATAACATTAGAAAAGGTCTCTCTGTGTTTGCAAATGAACAATATGCCATGACATGTATACAATTTTTTCTACCCATCATGTGAAATAATGGTTATTTGCAAGCAGGGTAGTTCCTAATTTATTTTTATAATAATCTAGTCACTGAGTAGCTATAATAGTTATTGATTGTGATTCTTCCAGTTCAATAGCCTATTGTCAAAAAAATCCTTCAGTTGGTTCATAAAACAAACACAAACTTGATAAAGTATTATTGTCTGCACAGGAACAGCACCAAATGCTTCTTAATATGCAACCATTATGCAATGCTACCAGCAAAACTGGGGTGTAGCCTCCCTAATTTTAGTCATCCAAAGGACAGATTTCAGTCCATCATCCAAGCTTCCTTCTTAGCCAGCTGGCCTACACAGGGTAATGCTTCCAAGGGAGATGAAATGAGTAAGCTTTAGAAGATGCCAGTATCTTCAATGACCAGTGAAAGACCCCAAAAAGGACCCTGTGTAAAACCTGTGTATGACTAAGTATTTTAGGGAGAAGTTCAGAAAGACTTATTAGGGAGAAAAAAAAATATAATAAAAAATTGCTCATTTTTTCATGTAGCAGAATCTCATATATGGCCACAATACAGCACGTTACTCTACATGGAATGGGAATTGTTCCCCTTTTACTACTGATGCACTCAAGACATTCTCAGGAAGAAACACATATTGGCTTAAGAAATACATAGAATAATTGTGAGAGAAAGGGACCATCCCAGCTTTCTCCCCTTACATCTGGGTTGGCTTTTAGCCTCAAACATACAAAAAACTTGAACCAGTGTCAGAATGCTGAGATTGTGTTTTAAAACACTAGGACATTCTTTTAAAAGAGATATTTTTTTCTCTTTGTTGGTTTTTGAACTTTTTTGAGTACAGCTGTGTTTCTTAAAAAATGTCAGGGTTGTGATTAAACCATTATTAATATTTTTTGAGATCCTTTACTTGGGTATTCATATGATGGAAGGATATCTGCTTGATGAGTCTTGACTCCAGAAACAGGAATTCAAAACACCAAATAATACCGAAATAATAAGCAACTTATGGCATATTTAAGGAACCTGAGCCACCTTACACTGACAGCTGAAAGATGCTGAAGCTGTTGCCATGATTCAGCAGAGTTTAAATATTTTCCTTCACTACCTTGGATTTTTGACCACAATTGTGACAGAAAAAGTAGTTTACCCAGACTAATGTCCTTACCTCCTCTCAGAGGCTTATCCAAACTACACAGAAAACAAGCATAAAAGGAACATATCTTCTTCAACACTGAATTAAAAATAGAAATCTATAATAATCAAGAACAATTAGTATTTCCTTATGAGACACATAAAAGTTGCTGCTTGTGATTCAGGATAAACTTACAGGCTGTCAGGAAAACAATCCCAGTTAGCTGGTTAGCAATGGGGTTTCTTGCAGTACCTAAAACTTTCATTTTCTTAAGACTCAGAATAATTGCACTTTTTTATTCTCTGAGGTTTTGTGAGCAATAACAAATAAAGAGAACTCAAATGTTTTCTGTCACCTAGACAGGTGTTACTGCAAGCTAACAAAAGGAATACCAAAAAACCCATCCAGAGAATAAATGAAGGCCTTGCTCACTAAATAGTCATTTGACATCCCTTTTCACAGTGTTTGCCCCTTGGGCAAGGGTCTCTGTGATAAAGATAAGCTCACATTGTAAATGCTTACTTTATATCCAGATACAGTGAACTGTGCTAAAGGCAATATTTATAGTTGAAATTACTGTGCAAATTTCTTACTATTTTTGAGATAGCCAGAAAGACTACACTGCTGGTGTTTCTATCAGAGTAACACCTCTGTCCAACCTTTTTTCAAAGCTACTAGAACTGGAAAATTTTTTTTACTAAGACCATAGTGAGAATAAAAAAGACAAAAATTCAAATAAAAACTTGAATGTGAAGCTAAAAAATATTTGTTCCTCTTTTCTAAAAAAGTAAAAACTTTCAGAGGTGCCTGTGCTTTCAGAGATTAAATACATCTTACATACCTTGATGTAAAAGTAGTCTTAATATATATACAGTCCACGTATATTTTAGATGTTTGTACTTCATTTGGCTGGGAAAAAGTAATTTTCTTCCTATTTTGCTTGTTTTTCTTTGTGAGCTCAGCTTTTGCTTTAGCTATTAAATTGCCTTTATCTTAACCCACAAGTTCTCTCCTTTTTACCTGTCTGATTCTCTCCCTCATTGCCCTGGTGAGGAATGAGCGAGGGGCTGCTAGAGCTGAGCTGCCCACCAGGCTTAAACCACATCACTTGTTACACGGTCAGCTAAGGTGTGGTATAAGGACTTAAAGTTGTTCTAGTTCTACATAGGTAGTGAAACTCATTACCAGATTAATCCTGTCCAACATTTTCTGACTTTACAAGAATGTGCATGATGATAGAAAGACATTAATTTGTGTTGCCATTCATACAAACCAAGGATGTTCTTACAACTGGTCTCACTGAAACTCTCCAATGAAAAATCTTAAATCACAGGCATGCTCAGTCTTTGATACATAAAATGAAGTATTCATCATTTAGGTGGCTGGGATAGTCAGCTTGGAAAGACACACATTTTCTTTCTGCAGAGCACTTATGGCTTTCCTGTGGCATGCTACAGTTATTGACATGTGAAGAGGGTCTTGTTTAAGTGATAGTAGGTCAAGGTTCAGCAAAATACTTGTTTACCACCCTACTTCTACCTTTGTAACTCAGATTTTAAGTGTCTGTTTAGCTGTTCTCAAGAAATTTTTCTCAAAAAAATGCTTAAAACAATATGGACAAAATTGCAATGGAGTAATCTAAAGCCTACTACCAAATCAGTGTTGTCCACATTTTCAGGGATGATCATGTATTTATAATCATTTGTAAGCACAAACTGTTTAGGCATCTCATAATCCACTTTTGACTTGGGAATGCACAGCTTGCTTCCAGAAATATGCTTCCATGTGTAATTATAAGATATGGGGTAATGCCTACAGCTCATGCCAAGGCATTCAGCAGAGAACACCCTGGAGAAGATGAAAGCAACCAGAGCAGAAGCCAGAAAGATTGGAATATGGGGCAGCAACAGCAGGAGCTGGGAGCAGATAAAAGGTTAATGCAATATTTGTGAGATCAAGACAAGGGCTGTATCCCAGGCAGGGCTTAGCACAGGTCCTGAGATTCTTATGGAGGAAGCTGGGAAGCGTGAATTACCAAGATATAGTTCTTTCTTGGGAGTTGTGATAGTTTTATAAATGATGTTTGCTTTTCTCTCATGGTTTATTGGAAACCCTTGATGGAAATATACCCTCATAAGCAAGATACATGGTATTTATTCTCTACCTTCTCTATATGACCAATAAGTATTTGTTTACAGCAAATACGAAGTACATCTATTCACATTTGAACTCAAGGACCTCCACAGATGAAAAGCATAACATTAATTTACAGTTTGCCAAGACCAGCAGAATACTTTGTCACCATGGTGGAGGGAGGGAGAAGGGAGAGATGAAGGGATGGAGGGAGTGCATTTGTGTATGTGTTCAAGGAAAGGAAGGAGGTCAGGTGTAGGTTTAGGCTAGGGAAGTAAATGTGATTTCATTTTCAAAGACTTTCAGTCACACAACTCCTTAAACCCAGTGGGAGACATCTGGCTAAATTCCATGCAACACTGAAATTTGAGGGGAAAGTCTTCAGCCATTAACTGTGATATAATTTAGTCTGAAAGCTTAATGAGAGAGGCAAATAGCATTTGGGGGGCAAGGTATTTGCATAGCCCACTTCTTCTGCAGGTGTCTAATTGGTAGTGATACAGGTTTCATTAGAATACACAGCAGGTTATGGAGCTCTCTAAAATGCCACTGAAGATAAATGCATTTTGTTATCAGCAAATGTAACTGCTTGCACTCAGAACCAACATCAGAATACCCAGTATGATACCCATATTGCATTCAGCTCTGTGGAAAAACTGGAACACACAAAAAATTATTAAGACCTTGTACTTCAGAGATAAACTAATTTAAAAGCCACAAATAAGGAAATCTAAATTTGGGGTGAATAAATAGCACTTTCATTTAGTCTGGTCTTTGCAGGAGCAAAGGAGGCAGGTGGTACAACAAAACCACACTGAAGTTAATGGGTTTCTGTACTTTCAAGAAACAGTGTGAGAATGCAAAGAGGGTTTATACTAAATCCTGCATGCAGGAAGTTAATTCCTAGATACGCTTTTCTCTAGCAAGTATGTAGTATTTTTGCATGGAACATATTAAGGATCGCTGAGGAGAAAATGGTGCTTAGCTGGGAGTGGATTAGAATTACAAGTTACAAAACACAAGGTAATACTATTTCTGGACAACCTCAGTCTTCCAGCTTTTTATTAAAACTGAGCCTGGCTGTGAATACGTGTCTGTTAAAAAGTCAAAACTAGAATACGGTATTCTTAAACCCACAAATATTAGAGAAAACTAGACAAAAGCAACCACTTAACCAAAGAAGTGAAATACAGGAAAAATGAGAAAGCGCAGAGTAGCAGAGTTACAGTTGCCTAAATGAAGGCACTTCTAGCATTTATCTTATCTTATGTTTTCTACTCTTTTGGGTTGTTTTTTTCTTAAACAGCAAGCACTTTTACATGGGACTATTTTTTTCCTGTGTTTGTACAGCACTCAGTAGAGAAACTCTTGGTTGATGACTGATACTCCTAGGCACTACACTTACACATAAAAAAGTAGCTAGTGTCATTAATAAAAAAGCACCTGCCTGACTTATAATTCGTAAGAGGTGGTCTTCTTGGGTATTGTGGGAGAACAGAAGAGGAGCTTATTCTGTTTTATGTTTTTGTTGTTCTAACAGAAAGAAAATTCAGAAGCATTCTCACAGATGAACAAAACTCCCTCTGTTCTCTGCATGCTATATGTGAACACTAGTAGGCATTTCCATCAGCCAGAAGGTTATTTCTTATAAGAAGCATAAAGGTTTACTTCCACTTCCAGTGACAGAATACACTGGGGTGTTTCTGGCATTAGTATTTTTCTTCTCCTTCAGGAAATGCCCGGACATCTATAATGGAGAGACAGGCAGGGACCTCTCTGACTGCATCAAAGGATGCCTCAGCAGGGAGATGGAGAACCTGACAAATCTACTGTGTCCGTGTTTGCTCTCAATAACCGGGGCTACTCATGTCTCTCCTGGGCTTCCTGGCTGCCAAGCAGTGAAAAACCACCAAAGTTAAATGTGCCATCCACTTTGACTTCCCACAAGTTTGAAGATTAAATGAATGTTTCTTAGTCTACTACTACTACTACTATTTCTGCAGGATTTTCATACTTCATACTAACCACATGTCTGCTGAAACCTACACAACATTATCTGGTTTTGGAAAACTCTTATTTGAGTTATAGCTTTCATTTCACATAAACTGTGCGTGTGTCCTGAATCCCATATCTTGTGTATTAATAGCCACAAAATAAATATTTAAAGCTCTGTACTCAACTAAGTATTACAGGAACTTCCTTAGATTAGTTTTCTAAGTAAAAAAACAGAGCTTCCTACTAAGCCTGTCTAACTTTTCTCTGTGTGTGTGTCCCCTTTCCTCTTATGTAATTTCTGAGCCTTCTGGCACATTTTAACCAAATCTGACAGAAACATAGATATTAAAATCATACAAATTTCACAAAGAGAGGAAACAAGCAAGAAGAGAGACAATCTATTACTATATCCACTCAGGGAAAGCTTAAAATGTGTTTAGAATTTTTAATGTGGGCTGTCTTGGTGGCTCATTGGGCAGCAGCTGTACCTGGACCAAGTGACCAGCACAAACATGGGTTGCAACTCATCACAGTCCTGCAATTCTTGCCCAGCCTGGTAGGTAGCAAACAGGCTGACAGGGTGATAATTATTGTGTTTATTCATTTTGGGTTTTTTTTTGTTGGCAAACTGACATATTATCACTGATGAGAAGTGAGCATAGGGATGACACAGGGAAGACCTGAGGGTTATTCAAGGAACTTGTTGATGGGGAAAAGGAGAGTACTGTGGAAAAATAAGTTAGTTGGGCAAAAGGCAGTCACAGAAATAATGACTTCAAAAGAGAAAAATTCATGAGGAAACAGGTCTCAGGAGTTAGTCTGCCCATGAAACAACTTGTTATGTATTTGCTCATTTATATCCCATCTTTTTGGGGTCCTGCACTTTGTACATTGTTTTTTGATGTCTAACATTTTGCTTTAAACAGTGGAACTACCCAACCTCCCTTTTTAAGTGTCAATAAAAATCTAAAGTTTATCAGTCGCATAAGGGCTAAGATGAACATGATCACATTTTGCTTGTCCAAGTACAGCACTAGAACATTTATTTTCTTTACTAAATATGCAGAGCAACTTTTTTGATGGATACATTTTGCAAATTATCCCTGAGGAAGCTGTTAATTAAATCTTTGTATTAGTTTATTTGTAGTAGTTTGTATGCAGAGTTTTTAACATACTTCAGAATTTATTAATAACTGGTCAGTATGATTATTTCCTATTTATTCTGTGCACTTTGATTAATCACCAAAACCAGATGATATTTCTGCTCCAAGAATGGATGACCTATGTATTATAAACAGGAAAAATGCCTTGTTTGTTAATGAATTATACATGAATATCCACAGTTTTTTATGCCTCCTGTGAATAAGGCTAAAAAGACACTTTATTAAAGAGCCATGATTCTTTCTACTACCTCTGTATACTCTGTTTATTCTTTCTACTATTCATTAGTTCCTTTTCCTTGACTATTCTGATGATTAAAGTCTTCCTTGTACAAACGTTTGTGAATAAAACCACTATGAGTGTGACTGAAGTAAATCAGCAGATATAATCACAGAACACAGACAAATATCTCGTTATTTTGTGAACCTCCTATTCAAATGAAACAGTCATTTAATTTTCCTTGCTGTTGAAGACTAACTCAGTTTCCTAAAGTTAGTAGGACAGAAGCCCTTCGCAGTCCACAAAGAGAGATCATCAGATTTTTTCACAGCCTAAGCTACACAGGTAGCCCAGGCCTGCATTGGTCATTAGCACAAAGTGTGAATATCTTATGGTATATGGTGCATTTGGAAAATGTTGAGTATGTATGCCACTAATTTTTACAGGACAGATACTTCTGTTCCTGCTATATCTATAGAACAAGAGATAAAAAAGAAATTGAGGGGTATTTTTTCCCCAAATTTACCTATATTAAATTATGAAAAAAATAACAGTGGAAGCAACTGAGTATACACAAGGGATTATAGTTTTAAAAAACCATCAATTATACTTGTCATGAAGTATGTGCTGCATGAGACTCAAGAGCAATACTGCTTGGAATGAGAGCAATAGATCAGAAAAAAATGTTTTAAAATGCATAATTATGATGCATTAGGCTAAAAAAAAGAGGGGCTAGAAATATCCATGCTCTTCAAAATGTCAAGTTGAACACCTTGCTGTGAGCCAGACTGTTCAATGTGTGGGTGGCTTTCATTTCTGAGAATCTAATGCATTAAAGACAGCATGAGAAGATGGTACAGCTTTATAAAGATAATAGGAAAACTCTAACATTTCATTAATATTAAATAATTTACTAACATTTATGAAGAAATAAATTTTTGAAGTCTGATACTTTTATCAAATGAACACGAGCTAAAATGTCACAAGCCCAAGACAACTGCTGTGCTCACTCTCTTTGCTAAGGATGCAAAGTCAAGGGTCTTTGTCCTCAAGCATATCAAAGCAAGCCTGATAATTATTTTATCAATAAAAATAAAAAAATAAAACTTGCTAATCTGCAGAATATTTAAAAAACAGTTTTGTGTGTCCTTTTCCTTGCAGCTCCCAAAGTCATGGTAAAACCAGGCAAAAAAAACTTTTGTATGCCAAATTTGTGCCTCAAATTAGAGTCTAAAAAAGAGTTGTGTTCACCGAGGGCTGTGTGTAATTTACGTTGCTGCCTGTTGTTGAAAAGCATAATTGTGGCACTATTAGTTGTGATGAGTGATGCTTCCATTCATGAAAAGCATCCTGAAAGACAGCAGAAGGAATTAGAAGACTCTGCAACTGACCACATTAAACACACTCAAACTTTGTGATCCCTGGTCCTAAATATAGCAGTGAAAAGTTATCAAAGCCCAGATAAATGTGTCCTTTCCCTTCCTTTCTTTTTTTTTTTTTTTTTTTTTTTTTTTTTTTTTTTTTTTTTTTTTCCTAAGAATACTTGGATAAAAGCAATCAGTTTCATACAATGACCTTGCTTCCAAAACCTAGGTTACTGGAGATTATTTCTTTTGCATATGTAAATGTAATTATATCCTGTCTGAATGCAGATAGCTGCAGACCAGACCTCAATATGCAGAGTGAACAATGATTCAGGGTTTAGGTAAGATTTCAAAACAGCTGTATAACCTCATTTGTCAAACAGATCCATAAAAAAATCCTCCCTATACATGTGCATACAACCAACGCTTCTCCTGTAGAATTTGGTTACTATTTTATTTGGTAGCCCACAGAACAGAAGTAGAAGTAGGAGACAATTAACACCACCAAGATTTCAGGAAGCTGCAGAGTATTGAGCTCCTTGGAGAAACAGCTCAAGATTACCAGAAATGTATTTTTTTAAAGACAGAGAGGAGTGTTCATGTGATATTTCATTTCTGCAGAATAGGACAGGTGATTTCAGACAGTTCCACCAGATGCAAAGATACTGTCCAGTGGCATTTTTTACAGAATTCAAGATAGTATACAATCTGGGCTTAAATGCTTCAAGTGATGAGGGCTCCTCCACTTCTTTAGGGAAGATTGATTACTTCTGTTTTATAACACTTTGAATTCATCTACCTAGAATTTTCAACCTTTAGCTTTTACTGCAACTTTGTTTCCTCCTAGATTTTAAATATATATATATATATGCTAGAATTTCTCTAGCCATTCTCCAGATTTCTTTTATTTTCAGTGAACAAAGGGAATACAATGAGTTTCCTATATTTCTCTCTTATTCATTATCCTTTTAAAAATTTAACAGCAAAACTTCATTCAGGAGACTAACAGTCACTTACAAATGCAATATTCTATATTCATACATCACGTTTATCTTCAGAGGTACAGTGTCTAACAGAGACTTTCCTTAGCCTATTGTGTCGACAAATTCTTTCCAGCACCAATGTAATGCAAGATATTCTCTCATCTCACAGGAATAGCCCACACCTTTTTTTTTCCTACATTCATGACCTTGGATTTGGTACTGTCTGCTTTTTTCAAATAAGCCTGCTTCACCAAGCAATCCAGATTAATCCATAAAGCTGACTTGACCCTGTCATTATTTATCAGTTGAGCTAGCCAAAACCCATTTTTCCAGTTGCTGGGAATTTTATTTGCTTGCTTATAATTTAGTTTCAGTCCTAATTAAATCCTAGCTCCTGTCCAAATTAGACACGGAACTGGCAGGTCTGCTTCAGGGCAGTGAGCCCACAAATAGCCCTTTATGGCTTTTAAATAAAACTGACATTTTTGTCATGCCATTGTTTGTAGTAAAACATCAGGAGCAACATTTTCTTAGTTGTCCACCTATTTGTTACTTGTGAAAAATAGATGTAGTTGCTTTATTAACATCAGGAAGGGGCTAAAACTATTTTTTTCTTTAAACATTTATACAACATTTTAGAATCTAAAACAGGAAGCATTTCCCAAAACTAAAGAGAAGAAAGCCTGCAAGAATACTCACCTTTGGCTTTCTGTATTGTCCCTTCCATGAAGGGGAACATGTCGTGCAAACAAATCTGTGGGCACTAACACCATTCAGATCCCATTGCCAGACCTACACACGGTGGAGTTAAAAAGGAAAAGCTAATCTTAAGAGGCTGTTAGGAAACTGCCCTGGGGATGAGGTGTTTCCAGGGGCTTGCAGGAGTGGTTTGACAGACTGGGATGCTCAGGCTCTGAGTTATGGGAGGGAAGAGAGGGAAGGGGCATGAATGCTGCCTGTGGTTGTACCAGGGCAGGGCAGTGGCTAGTCTAGGGTCTGGATGGCAAGGCAGTCTTCTCCCAACTGCTCACACAGAAAATTAAATTTCCCAAACCATAAGATGTGTGTGCATGCACCTGCCTGACAGCCAGGAACACACCACGTGGGGGTTTAATTCACCCTGCGGCTTGCTAGACTCCACTGCTCATGTTTTCTAGGTTTTTACGTGAGCAGCCAGTTTGTGTGTGCTGCAATATGCCAACAATATTATTCAATACCAAGGTTTTGTAGTCATGCATAGAGAATTTTTTCTGCTTTCTAAACTAGTGATTTCAAATCAGTAATTTCAGATGTTATTGTCAGTGCAAAAATAACAGTATCGCTGACTGGAATAAATACTATATATTAACCTTTAATTTACTCCTGGCATAATAGCTTTGTCTAAGACACATAAAAGCAATTCAGCTCTGTCTCCTAATATGAGGAAAATGCTTTTTCTGATCTTACCAGATAGAATGTATTTACAGAGAAATAAATGAGTGACTTTGGTTTCACCTTGACAATGAACAATTTATTTTCTTGTTCTCTTGGAAAATGTTTGTCTTCCCAGAGTCAGAGCTAAACCAAAATCTTCTGAAGTGCAGGGACTTAAGAATAGTGTATGTGTATTCTGCATGCACCTACTTGCATATTCTGGTGTGTATTTGGGATGTGGCACTGCAGTGTTTAAAATGATGTTGTGAATTACACGGTTCATAAGATTACCGCAAAAATTGTCTGAGGGGGTTTAAAGGTGTCTTTTATTTTTCCTATCTATCAGTTGACAGAGGCTTGTTAACTTAAAAGGAGATGCTGCATCTCACTGAGTCCAGCTGTATAAATGTTTTAACAACATCATAAATGTTTTTCCTAGTGCTGCAGCACACACTGGCTTCTGTTTCTAAGTACATAATTCTTATTTCATCTGGGAGGAAAGGTAAGAGAAAGAAAGTAAATACGTCTAGTGGTGAATGGAGGGTAGGTGATCTCAGTCTGATAAGAAGGCAAATAGTTGTTTAACAAGTGGCCAGTCTGGTGTTTCATCTCATTTTTTATTCCCTTCCCTCTGTGCTGCCTTTTTGTGGTCCAGTGCTAAAACGCATTAGCAAAGTCTATTGTAACTATTAGTATGTATTAGTACTATTACTATTTCATCCAGAGTAATTTCTACAAACAATGGTAATTCCTGTTGAAAAGAATTTGGTCCAGGCAGAGAATCTTTCTTTTTAAGTATGAAATTGCTGCTAGCTGCTCTTAGTTTCCAACAGAGTGTTTAATCCACACTTCATGTACAATTCAGTGTTCTTTAGAAACAAGAAAGAGATTTATTAAGATATTATCAACTTCTGTATAAACTGTGCAGTGAAAGCATTCTGCTCCAGCATAAAGCATGAAAAAAATGCTTATTTTGAGTCTGAATATTTCTATAGCCAAATGTGAAGGGCCACTTACAGAGCTGCTATACAAAAAGACAGAAATAACTTTTTATGTGATAAACGTGGAGCTCTGTAGAGGCAAATCCTTGCATCCATCTTTGCATAATACTCAGTTTCCCATGAGCTTGTTCCAGGAATTGTAACTTTACCACCCCATTTCACAATGCTTACCACTTCTAGAAAAGTCAGAGACATCCACTGACTCAACATAAGCTCCACAAACCCCAAAGAGCTCTCTTTGGCTGCATTTTCTGCCTATACAAATGAATGCATTTATGAATTAAAACCTCTCTGATTTTCACTTCACTTCGCTTCGCTTCACTTCACTTCGCTTCGCTTCGCTTCGCTTCACTTCACTTCACTAATCTGTACCAACCCTAAACTATGCAAACTATAAAATCTGTGCTTTTTCACTGTTGTCAAAGGATTTACGGTCTCTCTTTTTTATTACTCTCAGAAGAGAAACACCCTGGTTTTAACATTACAAACTATAGAATACATCTACGACTTTTTACCCTAAGTGACTGATATTGTTACACTGTACAATAAGAACCTGATCTGTCCAGTTGTAGAACAGTTCTCAGTTAATAATACAAACTTTTTTGCCTATGTTAACCCCAGGAAAACAAAACTTCGTGGTACACTATTGCAACATTGGTCTTTTATACCATATGACTTGCGATAAATTATTGACTAGCTTTTTCCTAAATAATGTATCCTCATCCGTTCAAGAAAATCAGTAAAGCATGGTAGGACTGTCTGCCACTAGTTTGAATCCTAAGTGTTTCATCTTTTAAGTTTAGAAAATGGAGCACTACAAGCATTGAATTAAAGATTTCTGGAGCAATGAACAGAGTCCTGCTGCAAAGTTGTAAGAGTCTGATCGACACCAGGAACAGAGCATCCCATATCTAAGCTTTGGGCTTGCTGGGTTATGAACTTGGTAAATTTATCTCCAGCCCTGACTCTGACCAGGTTCTGATGTTCACCCAGATGGACCCTGGACCTGACCCCTTGCTTCTTGTTGTCTAAGACTGTCAGCAAGCCCTTGTGTCACTGCTACCATCCAGACCTGCTCCAAGCTGTGGGACTGTACCCACCCAGGTCCTTGGGTGCACTGCCTGTGCTGTGGTCACCCTCCTCCCCCCAGCTCAACCTTTCATACTGAAGCATCCCTGTTCTTGCTAATCCCTCATTCAGCCTGTACCAGCAGACAGTTTGGACAGGAACAACTTGTCTAAGGGAAAGCAAGGAGATGACAGAAGACCTGGTGTTCAGCTTTATCTCAATATCTGTTGCTTGAATTGTACAAGAATGTGTAAGACTAAAGTTTCACACAGCAGAACCTGTTAACAGGGATACAGCAATTGTCTGTAATTACAGCTGTTTGCAATGTGTAGACTGTTTCCAGGCACCTCGTTCAACCCTTTTCCCTGCCTTCTGTTTCTCTTCGCTGCTGAAAATGTGTTCTCTAAAATTCCTTAAATAATTTGCTGGAACTAGATACACAATTATGCAATTTTTTTTTAAACTTTAATTATTAAGACCCCGCATCAGCTATACTGATCAGAAAAATATGACTTTCCTTGTCTGCTGTGTTATTGTCACTGAGGACAGCCTAGTCCCAATTTTCCCTAGTTTCACCTTTAAATGTGTGACGTTGTCAAGTGAGCAGAAGCCCTTGGGGCTTAATCTTATGCCTTTTATTGTTGTTTTATCTGAATTGTGGCTGAATCAAACAGGATTCCTCCATCTCAGCTCATTTGCTGTGAAAGGGTGCCCAATACTGCCTACACAGTTTCTTTTTACTGCATCTGACGGACATTGTGCAATACTCTTTGGCAGGAGAAAAATCTTTGCCCATTGTGTTCATTCCAAGCAGACACTGTGAGGCAGCTGAGCTTTTCCAATATCCCTTCTGTTTATATGGCATTCTCCTCCCTCTTGAAGCTCCACAGCTAACCTTGTTTGTTCACATATAAAAATTACTTTTCCCTGGATAGAAAGGCAGGTGTGAACATGATCACTGAAGTCACAATAAGATCTTGTACATGGGCTGAAAAATCACTTAGATGCGGTGAAATATCTCACTTCATTTAAGTCTCTCATTGCTTCCTAGGCTGCTGTGTAAATTTCAGCATGGTCTTTTCTTTACAGATTTGATATTTTCTTCCTTATAAGCTTCATCAAGATCTTTAGGGTGCTATATACCATATGTGTTAAGGTATATGGGTGATATCTGTTCCTATAATTAATTTATAACTGCAATAGAGATAACTATATTACATATTGCTTTGGAAGGACAGGGGACATCCAACCAGAAAAAAAAAAAATCAAAAAAATCCCAAACTAAAGAAAATTGGTTCTTACAGGTGCAGTGCTTAAGGCAGTGTTAGGAAAGCAAGGCGTAACTGTAAGCTGCTTCCTGCTCTGTGATCTATTTCATCTTTTATTCTGAACAAGCTGTAGTGTGCACTAAAATCCTGGCCATCCCTGGGCAACTTTGAGCTGTGCCTGAGAAGGAGCAAAGCTGTTCAGGCTGAACTCACCCAGGCCTGCAAGGATAATCAGAATATAAGAAGTCTTATAGGGACAGCTAGTATTATTTGTCACTTTCTTTCAACCACTGGATAAGGAGTCAATATTTTTCTTCTAATCATGCTGATTTTAATGACATCTGTACTGGACTTTGCATGCCTATATAATGTTTCTGTTCTCCTGCTTGAGCTTTAGCAACTTAGTAATGCACTCTTGTTTTTCAGCAGAAACTGTCATTTTTTGACTTTTATCCTGAGTAACTTGGTCACCCTTGTTTCGAAGTCACTTCAGTAAGCAAATTTCTTTCTTAGAAATAGTGCCTCCTGGAACTTGGTGTTACAAATCTCACAGCTCGTCTTGACTCTGGTAAGTCTTGAAAGCCAACTTTTTACTCTTCTGAAGTGACTGATGCTGTGTAGCCTTACTAAGAGAAGAAAACTAAGGACCAACATTAGATAGACAGGTTGCAATTGATGAGACCAAAAATGCCTTTTGTCCCATCAGACACAAGTAGGCGCCTTGGGAGGCAGATAAGAAGGGGCAAATGTATTATCATTAATTTCTGAAATAATCTTGCAGCAGAGTGCATTATATGTGTTCAATAATCCTTACAGAATGTTGTTCCCATGTTATAAGTCTTTTTATGTTAAAGATAATGAAAATTGGTAGAAATTATTTAGGGTTGCGGTGGTGCTTGAAAAACTAAAAAAGTGATTTGACAAACCCTGACAAGCTCTAGAAGATTTGACAAATATGTTAGAAATTTCCCAGGTACAGTCTTTTGGCAAATTAGAATGGTATCACTCTAGCCTTTGTTGATGAAATCTATTTCACCCAGCCTTTCAGTTTTACACTTAAATATGGACTAACTGAAGATTTCTATCAGAAAATAAGAGAAAAATAATCTGGTGTTTGTAGACACAAGTTTTTGATGGACTTGTCTGAAAAGAAGTTTTGTTTATTTCTGTTCACTACAGAGGGAGTCCAGAGTGATTTACATTTAGGCTGAGCACCCCATGTCAGATGCAGATCAATTTTACAGGTCATATCCCATCTATTCTCTCCTGTGAGAGAGTGTTTACCAACCAACTCAAATTTTTACTAGCCATTTGTTATTTAGAAAGTTATGTCTAGCCACAGTCACACTAACTTCTAATCTGTCCTTTAAAAGGGGTAGTAATTAACTTTATATTCTTATTTTTTAATCTTTGTGCCCCAAACTGGTGACAAACAAAGATTTAATTCTTGATATCACCGCTTTTCTGCTTATGCAAGGTTGCTCTGTTTTCCTGGAAACAAGGTTTACAGGTAGTTTGAGTCTTCCATGCTTCTTGCTGTTCTGTTTCAAAATATTGCTTTCTTTTCCTATTAATCATCCCCTCTTCCTTGCTGTGAGTGCCAGTAGGCAGTTCCTTTTTACTTTGTTTCGTGCATTGTGAACTACCTAATTACATCAGAGGACTTGTGCTTTCTAAGTCTGAATTGTTTATTTAAAAGAGCTATTTGCAAAAGGGGCAGGATTACAAGAAGAATTCTAGCTCAGAGCACACAGATTCGTGTCCTGCCTCTTCCTCCAAACCTCTTTCCTTCTCTCAGTTGGTGTTTCTTCCCCCCAGTTTCAAGCATGCTGCTCATGTCCAACATTAACAAGATGTTTGGGTGTTTACCTTGGACTCTGGTATGTTGGGAATAACAAGATGAGGAATCTTACATCTGTTTTTGAAATATATTTATTGAAGCTTATAAAACTAGACTGATGTGAAGATGGGGTTGATTAAGCCACCATAGCTGAATCACTAGCACTAGAATATGAAATCCTCAGGAGGGTGACAGTGCTACTTAGGTACAATCAATTCAATAAGGGCCAGGGAGCCTTTCTGCTTCAATGACTGCTCTGCTTGTCATTGTTACAGGAACTCCAGTTTGATCCCTGTTTTTCACTGCTACAGGCAAATCACTTTATTCGTTGCATTTGATACAAAAGACAGCTAAACAAATAAAAAAAAAAACAGATTTTCTCTGCTTGTATGATTTCTAAATCAGATAGCAGGAGACATCAATAACAGTGTACTGTACTTTAAAAATTCAAAATATTTTGGTAGCTCTAAGACAACTGGGATCTGAATAATCAAAATCAGTTGTTACTTCACAAAAAGGGTTCACTGCTACCTGAGGGCTTGTAATTACCTTATCTTAAGTGCTGTAATTTGGTTATAATAATATTTTGTTTATTAAGAAAACGGGTGAAGAGGAAACAGATGAAGCTCAACAAGGGGAAATGAAAAGTCCTGCATCTGGGAAGGAAAAGCCCCAGGTACCAGCAGAGCCTGAAGGATGACCATCTGGAAGGTATCTTTGCAGAAAAGGACCTAATGTCCTGGCATGAGCCAGCAATGGGCTCTCATGGTAAAGAAGGCTCAAGGAATCCTGGGCTGCACTAGAGAAAGAGCTGCCAGCAGGCTGAGGGAGGTGAGATGGGTGCTTCCCATCTGCTCTGCACTGGTGGGGCCACACCTGGAGTGCTGGGTCCAGGTCCTGGATCCCTTGCACAAGGTAGACATGGACTTACTGGAGAGAGTCCAGTGAGGGGGCACAAAGATTATTAAGGGTCTGGAGCATCTCTCATTTTAGGAGAGGCTGAGAGAGATGGGGCTGGGCCTCCTGGGGAAGAGAAGGCTCCAGGGGATCTTAACAATGTGTATAAATAAATACCTGAAGGGAGGGTATAGAGAGCGGAGCCAGAGTCTTTTCAGTGACAGAACTGTAAGCAATGGGCACAAAATGAAACACAGAAGGTTCTCTTTAAACATAAGGACATACTTTCTCACTGTGAGTGTGACCAAGAACTGGTACAGGTTGTTCACAGGGGCTGCAGAGTATCCATCCCTGGAGATATTCTAAAGTTGTCTCAGGGGCCTGGGAAACCTGCTATAGCTGATCCTGATTTGAACAGGGGGGTTGTACTAGGTAACCTCCAGATGTCTCTTCCAAACTGAGTTATTTTGTGATTTGGTCCTTCATACTGTTTCTGCTTATGTACATTTTAGAAAAACCCCAATGTGTGCTTATCCAAAGGATAACGATCTTTGAAATATGAGTGGAGACATAATACAATATCAACATGGATGCCATCCCATCCTGCAACACCAATCTAATGAATTCAATTTTTTTCTGTTCTTTAAAAAAATGATAAAGTGAAATAAAATACTGAAAATAATAAAAAAATTGTTTCAAGGTAGCTTATCTATCTTGCAATTATTTTTTTTTACTTTTTTAAAAATATTTTTTGTTTTTCATGAAGTAGTTCTCTAGTGAATAACAAATAAAACAGTGCAGATAAAACTGGTTCTTCCCCCCTCAAGTGAGTGGCATGTAGTAAAAAGGAGACGGTGTCTTCCAAATGCCTCCTCAGCAGAGGCTCTCTTTGCTCAAATTAGTCTCTAATTAAAATATCTGTATTGATCACAACTATATATGACAATAATGGACTTCAACTCCTGTGGTCTAAAAGCACTCATTCTTAATGTAATGCCCAGCACAGTCTCATCAAAGTGAATGGGTCCGTTCATGCTTGTTACATTAAACACATAACTCCACAGAATGGATCTGTAGTCAGCAGGTCTCTAAATAGGGTTCTTCAGGTCTAACAGACCAGCTCAAAGCAGAAAAGAACTGGTGAATGCAAAATCTGCTTGTTTCAATATTTGACTATCGGGTCTTCCCCAGTTCTAATCTGTGGCTTTGAAGGGCAGTTGCATTTTTTGTCCCTGTGTACAAGGTGGTGATAGTACACTCCAAATTGTTTCAAAATTTTTTTGGACTCCATCTGATACAGCTTCTGCCTCACAGTAAAAGTGCACTATCATTCTTAGCCTTTAGGCAGATGAGGAACTCCCTTCCAGCTGTCTTGAAAAATAGTGCAAAAAAATCTTTAGGGAGCAAGTGCTCTTAGATCAGTGCCACTAACAATTCCTGTGACCTTATATGCTTAGCACAGGCAAGTATTTTTTAACTCTCTTTCTCTACATTTTTCCATTTAGTTACTGGATTACGGAAAGAAATGCAAGACATTAATATCTCAGTAGGAAAATCCAGGACTGAATATTATTGAGCTTTCTTATTAAATGTGGCATTTTCATTAAAATCTCTTTTTTCCCCCTGAAAAATCACAACGCTGTATTATCTGTTCCATCTTGTGCCTGGGAGGTAATGCAGTTTAGGAAAACAATTAAATACGATGGGTGGCCAAAGGCAATATATAAGTTTGTTTCCTTGTTGGTAGACTATTTTTTAGCAACAGGTTCTGCACCTAAAGTATCAGTGCATTTCTTTCATAGTGACATAAAACACAGAAAGGCTGTTTTGCATAATCTCACCTAGAAGGATGGGTGAGTCTGTCAAGAACTATAGGAGCTGGATGTTTCAATTAAATTCAACGGACTGTCCTGTGAAAGTAAAAGCCACTTCAGCAGTAAGAATATAGAATAATCAAAATAATGTGAATGATGAACTGTAAATTTGGCTTATGGCTTGGTGCAGAATTAGAGCTATCAGCTCCCCAAAAGTTCCTTGCCAATCAGAAAACTGTGCTTTGTGCACAGTTTTTCTTATTAAACCACAGATGCTACTCTTAACTTCCCTTCTTCTTTGAAATGCCTGTTTATTGCAGTGAAAAAAAATATTTTTCACTAAAATTACTTCAGTTTTCTGGTTTTTCCCCTGGCAAACATCACCTTTTCATGAGAAAGCACCCATTTGGCTCTCACCCCTAATGTCAGTGAGTTGTTCATGAGGAATGCCCAGTGTGAGAGCTGGGGAGATGTTTCCAGTGTCCTGCCTCTGACACTCTACGTGAACTATTCAATTGTGAATTATTATATCAGCCACTCTGTTTTCTTCATAGACTGTGACTGAGATATAGGTTCTTAATGCAGAGGACAACCCTTAATGCAGAGACAACCCTATTGCCAACTCTGAACTGAACCCATGATGCCCAGCTCTGGTGTGCAATGGTGTATGATATCCCCAAAGAGCAGACCCAGTGGCTGCTCAGTAATTACTCCAGCAGCATCCTCCCAGACTTATCACAATAGTCATAGGATCTGAGCTAACATTTGTATGGCCATTTTACACTGGGGATGAGGCCAGCTTGCATTTACCTGCAGTTAACTACACAGACAGGTCTTAAGCTTCTAATTCTTCTGATATTCAGGTATGTGAATAATTTTCACCTCTTATTTGTGTGAGCTGCCCTGCTGGAATCAATGAGATTACTCTTGTACCACAAGATGTTAACACTGGCAGGGCTAGTACCTAAGATGAGTCCTATTAAGAGAAGCACTCAAGTCTGTGTCTGCCTTTCCCCATTCAACAAGCTCCATTAATGGACCTCAAGTGTGTGCCTAAGTGCTTTCTTAAGCCTGAGCAGTGACAATCTGTATAATTGGGGTCAATGAACAGAAACTGTTAGCAGCCATGTAATGAATGACATTTTCTCCATGTCAAGCACAGATGAAGTGTTTGAAAGCAAGGAAAGGTATTAGTCATTCTTATTATATATGCAAAGTGCAAAAATGATGCTTTGAAGAAATTGGTCTCTGAAAAAGAAACTATTTTTTTCATTGAAATTTTTCCATCTATTATTTGGTCACAGAAATAATAAAATTAAAGTAGTATATCTTATATGTGGATTTCAGTTGCAAAAATAAATTCTAAAGTCCTTCTCTAGCCAGTGACCAAACAATAACATCACCAAAATATGCAAATATGGTTCAGCGTGCACAAAAATAATTTGATTTTTGTCAACAAAAATGGAATAACAGACAAACTTGGAGAAGAAAAGTACTTTTAGCCATAAAAGAACCCCTCTATTTAATGCACATACACACACAACTAATGCCCTTCTTTCTCTCCTCTTCCATTTGTATGTGGCCCAGTCTTTATAAATGTTACTGCCAAAGAATTACTGATGCATTTTTTAACTAAAAAAAAAAATAAATGTAAGGGTGTTGTGGATTTGATTTTCTCCTCTTAAGATACCACCATCTGTATTTTGACTCATCTACCTCCCTTCCAAGAAACTTTCAGCATTATCTCTTTCATCTCGCCCAAGGCATTTCCTCTTTCTGTTTCTGAAACAGGTTTTCTTTTCAAATGTTACAGTTCTCTGTCAGCTACATTTTAAGAAACACCTTAATTCTGCAGTTAGCCTTCCAATAATATCATGTTGAAATTTGGTTCTCTCACAGTTAAGCTCATTCTTAAAACACAGATGTCCCTGCTTAGCATCTTCCAGCCTTTTCTCCCTTTCATATCTATAACTCTAAAATTTTTCTTTGCTTCTTGCAGAGGGACTCTTGCCACTATAAAAAAGGGCAATCTCATCCTCCAGTTTCCAAGATGAGTGATGCAAAAGAAAGAAGTAAAAGGAAGTGGACAGGGTAAAACAAAAGCTGTAAAGATAACAGAAGTGATTTAAGTATAGGAAGATGACCCCAGCCCCTCAGATGTGAGGCACTGTTTCTGTCTGTTGCATGTGAACAGGAGCAATCTGTCCATCAGCACATGAAACAGACAGGGAGAATTTTTCATGGGCTGCAACATTTCCCTGCAAATCGATACTTTCTAAAACTTACTATCTTACTAAAATCCTGTTGAACTGAAAATCTAAAATTTAGTCCATAAGTATATTTATTCCAAAACAAAACAAAGAATTCATTTTGTAAATGAAAACCTCACATAGCACAGCACTAAGTAATTTAGTTTCACCAGGAAGGGAAAACAACTTTTTAAGTCTACTTTGAGATGCTGACATTCTCTTGCTGAAGTTATTTGCCCTTTCAAAATCTACTCCTTCATAAATGCTCAAAATTTATACAGGTTCATCTTGATCTGAATAATCCTAATGTGAATGACTTGAACAAGAGTACTTTGATGATCCTTATAAAGCTCTCTGGGAACTACAGCATGGCCAAGTTCCGATTTCAAGAAACAAACCTAGTGCAACATCAACATCTAACTTTGTGTCTCCCATAGCTGTGTGCTTGTGTGGTAAGTATATATATACATTCTCATTACCTGGGCCTGTAATTTTCTGCTGCAGTCTATGGAGGTACAGGTAATGGGGCCTAAGGAGTGATTAAGATGACAAGATTATGGGTATCTACTTTCAGATTAAAAGATTTGCTCCATCTCCATTGTATGCTCCACTGTGTTGTGTGTCCATTCATAATACTGACAGGTTAGTAGCACAGCACACATGACACCTCTATACAAAAAGCTCCTAAATCCTGGTGCCTTAATATTGAACTTGGCCATGCCAAGGGGATGGTGGGGTTTCCCTAAGGTAGGTGCTGATCCAGCCTAAGTTGCACTGCCTGGTGAGCAAGTGCTGCTGCAGAGATGGGTGCTCCTCTCACAGGCCCATGTCAGAGGTGCCTGGCCTGCTGGGATAACCTGGGTGCTCAGGGTACTTCTAAGGCCACATGGTTTCATGCAAATGGCTCAAGATCCACAAATTCCTTTGTATTTTTATTTGAAATTCTCCAATTTTCCAGGCTTTTCACAACACAAGAGTGAGGATAAATTTGTGGTTCAGTTTGGGACAGGACTTCAGATCGCCTCACTTGCTGTGCCTTGCTGTGCCTCACACTGCAGAACAGTCCCAGAAATCATGCATGGGCACCCTTTTTGGGTAAAACAAACCAGATGTACTCTAGGAAGCTCTTGATGACTACCAAATTGCTGCAGACATTAAATTCATTCTGACCATGAACCCTCCACAATGTGCAAGTAAGGTCCCCAGCACCAACAGCTTTGCTCTCAAAAACTCTCCTGCTGGGCTGCATTTGTGGCTACTGGAGGGGTAGTGCCAAATGAGCACTGAGCATGTCTTGCAACCCCTGGATTTATAAACATCTTCCTTAGCAACCTGGACACAAGGTTCTGCATCAGGTATTTCAGTAGTGAGAACATTTAACTCTATGGATGTCAGTGTTTTTTTTAGATCAGACACCATGCCTTATTAACCATCTGGCATTGCTGTAGTTATTGAGTTAAGTAATGGTGGGTCTAATGAAAAACTTACATGACTACAAGCTGGGTGGTGGAGCATTTAAATTTTAAGTATGTTGATCCCCAATTAAATTTGGCCTAAGTACTAGAACTGTAACCTAAGAATCTCACACAGTGAACAGGCTAATGAAATATTTGGCCACATAAAAAAAAAGCTTTATAGAAAAACTGCCTTATAACAATCTCACACTCATTCCTATGTTAAGTAATTCCTTTCTGTTTATTACCCAACCCCTTCTGTCAGGTCTTGAACGTGAAAGTTGCATTTCCAGAAAAAAAACCGACATGTTACTCTGCTATTCAGGCTACAGAATTCTCTGCATTCATGCTATTTTTCTGAAGTTACATCACTGCAGGGAAAAATTTTGATCCACAGGGCTTTAGGAGGTATAGTGAGAAGATGCTCATCAGGAGAGAAGAGATCTGGATTTCGATCTGTTCTCTAAGAGAAGTTATTCAATATTTAAGCCAGTGATTTTGAAAAATGAAATGCACAAACAGAATGAAAATTATGTATTTTTCTCATAAAATGAATGTGTTGATCAAAAGGTTGTAGTCTCATGCTCCCTACTCTTTACACTCCTCTTGAATTTTTCACTGCAGCGTGCAGAGTTTGTGCTTCAAAATGGTGGAGGGAATTTTACTGTGAAGCACTAAGTCACAGTTTGTACTTCTGTTGCTCAATATGTGCTTTAAGTGTGAGTCTTCCATTCACTCTTCTTAATGCTGATGTTGTTCAGTTGAAGGAAATTTTATTTCTATAAAAGAAAACTTTAACTGTTGGATCAAGTTGAAACTTTTGCCTTTAAGTTGTTTTTATGTCATACAGCACAGATTGATCTCTTCAGTGTTTTGGATGCTGGAAATGAATAAAACTATTCCTGAATATAACAGATGTTAAAATGTTGCTGAAAGCTCTGAAGAAGAAACATCAATTAACATTGTGACTATGTTTCAATGAATAAGCTGAAATAAAATGTCTCTTCTGCAGGATCATCAGACTTATCAATTTTCTGCTCATCACCAGATAATATTTCAGTCAGTGACACATCTGATCTTGAAAAATCTGAAGGAAGCAATTTTCTGAGTCTTTTGTGTCCAACAGAAAAATCTTTCAGTCCCTTATAGTTAAGGGACTAAGCATTTCTAAGTTCAGATCTCTTCAAAACAAGAAACCCTTCTTTCTCCTTTCAAACCAATGTATAATTGGAAAAATTCACAAACTAAATTTTATGATCATCAGTGAACAATAATCACATTTCCAATATTAATTGTTGCTTTTACATTTAGAACAGTTACATTACTGCAAAATCTGAATAATTTGTAGCCTACATTACATACAGTCAGGTGATGCAATGTAGACTGCTTAGCTTTCAAACGAGCTTTCTGATTTTACCAGAATCCCTCAATATTTCACAAGTCTCCATCCTCTCTCATATTTTCAGATTCTTCATTTATAGTCTGGATAGCCACAGTCATTTTCTTAACAAGATCTTAGTTCTGCAATTCCTTTCATAACAATAAAAAATGATGTTCTCATTACTTTCATGGTTTTAATTTCTGAAGTTTTTTATATAAATTACTACCTCTATATAGCTTATATTTACCTCCTTTGGGTTGCCTGCAGACTGGGGTGCTTCTCCCCTACCACTCTATTTCAGATTATTAAATAATTTTTCTATAAGGAGCTATGCCTGACCAAAACATAGATTTACTGCCAGGACATACCCCAAAACACAGAGAGCTGTTGTGATTTGAGTTCCACAGAGGCATTTGCAGTCTTAGGAAAATCGGTTTGATAAATAAAGAAAGTACTTGTGATTGAAGTTTAGAGAAATAAATTTCCCTTTGCATGGATACTCAAAACTAAAAAATTATATTCCCCAGCACACTCAGAACCCATATTCTGTATTCTGAATGCCTATGACTTCAGATTTTGACTGGTAAATAGGATGAAATCCATAAGATCTGTTTACATTTTCTCTTTGATTTGTTATTTTAAACTTACATCATTATTATTTTGACCACAAGAAATAGAAATAAATTGTTCCACCGAGGAGCATTAGAAATAATTTTTAAGCTATTTCTATGATCCTGACAATGCCAAAGGAGCCTGAATAGTGCAAGTGATAGCTGTTATACTCCCATTGCCAAAAGCAAATCTGCTCTCAGTGATTATAAAACTGGGAGGGCAGAAATGTCAGCAAATCATCATAATGTTATTTTATAGCATGGTTTTATTTTTATATATACTTGCGACCCCCTCGAAAAAATACTTATAACAGGAGAAAGATGGAAATAGCAGGTAAGATAATTATGCTGCCATGGTTACTTTGAGAAGAGAAAGCTCACAAAAATTTTAATACCATTCAAAAAGATTAAAACCAATAGCATTCAACTAAGGCACCTAATGTTTCTACAGGTTATTTTTACAAAAAATTTACAAAGTGAGATTATCACCTTGACTGTATCTGCCTAAAGCTGCAGGTGACATGAATGAATGAGAGGAAAGCTGTGGCCTGGTGGGAAACATCCTGAGAGTAAGAAGAGAGTTATACCAACGTCTTCATCGCCCTCATATAGGTTCATCCTTGAATAGAAACCTTTTCTAAACCCTGCGTAAGGGTAGTGCTGACATGGGCTTAGCATCTAAGAGACCCCATCATCTAGGTGAGGCTTCAGACACCGGAGCTGTCAGATGTTCTTGGGGATTACTGTATTTCAGAGAAGGGAAAGAACCAGAACATTTGTGAAACTGTCTCTTCTTTTGCCGTAGGGGAAAGATTGCGAGGCGAAAGATACAGCACCAAACACCATACAAAGACAGCCCAGTCTTCAGGGATAAGGCAAGGAGAATCAGAACTAAGGCTCTCTTTCTTAAAGGAAAAAAACCAAAGAATAACTCTACCCCCTTTCTGCTTACTTGGTGTTAGATCTGTAGAATTATTTTGCTAGAGACAGACTCAGGCAAAACAAGTAGGATCCCCTGATTTTTTCACTGATCCTTGCAGTTTGAACACTTTTGTGTTCCTGGTGATAAAATGATCCATAAAGTCTCAGGGGAGCCACAGTACATTAAAATATTTCTGTGAAGAGACGGGTGCATCTGTCCACCCATTGCAAACCAAAAATAAAGGCATTTTAGGATAGGTAGCTCCTTGAGTAACACAGCTTTTCACTCATGCATCATTTCCACAGATGAGATGACTACATTACTCTTTGTTACATTCAGGTAAGTTTCCTAGCAACCCAGTTGTTATCTCTGTGGGCATAAAAACACACCAGTATTATACAGAAGTTGAGAGTCTTTGACAGCATCAGGGTTTTTTACCATCACAATTAATTACCAAACATGTTGGCATCAGTCCAAAGGCCTCTTCTTCAGTGAGATAAGAATCAGCAAAATACTTTGCTTAATGCTCATGCATTTAATTTTCTGCTACTTGACAAAATCAGATTCTCTCTATCTGGTATACTGTGCAAAGTGCAGAGCATCCTAAACAAAGTTTTTCAAAATAACCTCTTGGTTTTGAATGTCCAATGCCAAGGATAGCAAACACCACATCATAGAGTCACAGAATCATAGAATAATACATCATAAAATCATAGAATAATTTGGATTGACAGGGACTTGTAAGGTGATGTAGTTCAACCCCCCTGCAGTAAGCAGGGACATCCTGAACTAGACCAGGTTGCTCAGAGTCTTGTTGAGCCTCACTTTGAGTATCTCCAGGGACGGAGGCTCAACTACCTCCCTGGGCAACCTGTTCCATTTTTCCACTACCCTCACAGTAAAAAACCTTTCCCTAACACCCAGTCTAAATCTAATCTTCTCTCTGCTTCTTGTCCTGTCAATACAGGCCCTTGCAAGCATTCCATCTCCTTCCTTTAGGCCACAAGGAGATACTGGAAGGTCAATATTAGGTCTCCTTTGAGCCTTCTTTTCTCCAGGCTAAACAACCCCATTTCCCTCAGCCTGTCTTTGTAGGAGAGATGTTCCAGCTCTCAGATCATTTTCATGTCCATCCTCTAGACCTGCTCAGTCAGGCCTTTGCCCTTGTATTGATGAGGGCTTCAGGGCTGGACACAGAACTCCAGGTGAGTTCTTACCAAAGCAGAGTAAAGTGGCAGAATCACCTCTCTTGATCTGCTGGCCAGGCCTCTTTTGATGCAGCCCAGGATGTGATTTCCCTTCTGGGCTGTAAGCGCACACTGTTAGGTCATGTCCATCTTTTCATCCACCAGCACCCCCAAGTCCTTTTCAGCAGGGCTACTTTCTAAAATCTCATCCTCAAGATTGTAGTGATAGTGCAGATTGTTTTGACCGAGGTGTAGAACCCTGCACTTAGTCTTGTTCAACCTCATGATCACCTGGGCCCACCTCTCCAATTTATCCAGGTCTTTCTGGATGACATTACATCCTTCACGTTTATCAACAGCACCACTCAGCTTGCTATCACCTGCAAATTTGCTGATGGTACACTCAATCCCACTTTCTATCTTGTTGATAAAAATATAAAAAAGCACAGGTCCCAGTACACAGACCTCTGAAGAACACCACTTGTCATTGGTGTCCATCTGGACTTTGAGCTGTTGACCACTACCCTCTGGATGTAGTGACATGAGGCAACCAGGTGCCAATAATTGCCAGGTAGTGGGCTTGACCTCGTGTGAAGCCCACCTGTGCCTAATTAGGGCAGGCCCCTACTGCACATGAGCAGGATTAGGGGGCCAATAAAAGGCTCACACCTGGCATAGCCAGGGAGTGGTTAGCCACTTTTTACTGCTTCTGAGGGCACTGCGCTAACCTGATTGCACCACTGGAGCTTTGTCTCAGCACCACACTAACTCGGTTGCGCCACTAGAGCTCTTCACCAGTAGGGTGAGGCTCGAACCCGCGGCCTCAGAGTTGCTCGGGTTTGCTGTATGAGCACACTAGCCGGCTGCGTCACTCAGGTGTGAGCCCGCAGTAGGGGCCTGCCCTAATTAGGCACAGGTGGGCTTCACACGAGGTCAAGCCCACTACCTGGCAATTATTGGCACCTTGTTGCCTCATGTCACTACATCTGGATGTGACCACCCAACCAGTTCCTTATCCACTGAACAGTCCATACATCAAATTCATATCTCTCCAACTTGGCAAGTAGGATATTGTGGGGGCACACATCAAAATCCTTGCAGAAGTCCATCATCAATATATTGTCCTTTGTCCACTGATAAATTTACCCTATTAGAGAGGCCATTAGTTTCATCGGGCAGGATTTGCCCTTAGTGAAGTCATGCTGCCTGTCTTGGATCACCTTCCTGACCCCATGTGCCTTATCAGACCTTCTAGAAGAATCTGCTCCATGATCTTCCCAGGCACAGGGGTAAGGCTGACAGGCTTGTAGTTCGTAGGGTCCTCCTTATTACCCTTTTTAAAAATGGGTATAATGTGTCCCTTCTTCCAGTCACCAGGGATGACACCTGACTGCCATGACTTTTCAAATATCATGGACAGTAGTTTGACAACTACATCCACCAGTTCTCTCAAGACTCTGGGATGCACCTCATCAGGTCCTGTAGACTTATGTATCCTCAGGTTCCTCAGGTGATCGCGAACCCGATCTTCACATACAGTGGGGGGGACTCCACCACCCTGGTCCCCCATTGTGGTTTTTTAACTTGTGAGGTGCTGGGAGAGGGGCTGGCAGTGAAGACTGAGGAAAAAAAGTTGTTGAACCTCAGCCTTCTAATCTGTTGTTACTAACTCACCAGACTTGCTCTTCAGGGGATGTGTTTTTCCTTTAACCTTCCTTTTTTCAGTGGTGTACCTGTAGAATCCCTTCTTGTTATTTTTCACATCCCTTGCCAAGTTCAGCTCCAACTGTGCCCTGGCCTTCCTGACCTCATCCCTACACAACCATGCAGCATCTCTATCCTCTTCCCAAGATAACTGTCCCTGCTTGAACTGTCTGTGCAGTTTCCTCTTGTTTTTTAGCTTGAGCAGCAGGTCACGGCTCAGCCACACTGGTTTCCTCCCTTCCTTACTAGATTTCTCATGCCTGGGGATCAAGATCTCTTGCATTCTATAGACAGTGTCTCTGCAGATCTGCCAGCTCTTCACATCATTAAGGTGACTCCTTAATTAATGGCCTTAACAGAAAACTATTCTAGGAAAAAAAAAATCCCTTCACCCTTTTTTATGTGGGTTGGGGTTTTTTTGTTTGAATTTTTTTTTCGCTTTTTTTTCTTTTTCTTTTTTTTGTGGATTTTTTGCTTTTTGTTTTGTTGCTTATCTTGCTCTTTTGTTTTTAAAGCAATTTGTCCAGCTCTGCAGTTTTAGATAATAGCTAACTATTTCAACTAACTCAGGAGCAGCAGCTAGCCCCAGGACTGCAGCTAGTAAAGAATAAAATTTGCAACTGAAATATTAAGAGAATTAATTTGGGTTGACTGTGATTATGGTTAAAGTATTAATAAATGAAAGACATCTCAGAAAAAAAAAACCCACAAACATCCAAACACAGCAAAGGGAAAAAAGATTCCCCATTATTATTTCAAGCCCTGTGCTTAAATACCTCTATCTTTCTATGTCAAAAGACTATCTCTTAAATAATCATACCTGGTGCCCTATAGCCTGACAGTCCTCAGGCCTATGAAATGTATAAAGGAATGATGACATTAACATTTAGAAAGCCTTTTCTTTTATAGGTAATTACTTGTGGTCCAGCATGAATGTTCCTGAGTAAATCTACATCTCCTCTCCATATGAAATATCACTAATAGTTTAAAATACCAGGATTTTTCAGTGTTTACTTTTCCTGCATACTAGAGATAGGTACAAGCCAAGCTAAAAGAACGTCACTGCAGATTATAGTAAAAAAAATTATTAATTTCATGGCAGTTCACCACTTTTTCATGTTTCTTTTTGTAAAAATAAAAAAAAGAAAAAGAGAGAGAGAAAAAATATGAGAAAAAAAAAATATGAGAAGCAACTAATTCAAAAGACTCTTTCTTCAGAACTTATGCTGCTGCAGAATGAAAAAAAAAATACACCCTAAGGCCCCAAAGAACAGGAGTTATATTTGTAACCTACTCATTTACTTATGTTGCTAGAATCTGTATTAACTTTTTACAGGAGTAGCTCAGAAACTGGATGAGACTGACAGTGGAGATAATCCATGAAAGCACTTCCTGTGCTGTTTAACCCATCATTACTTCTCTTTCAATCAGAAGGAAGAAGGAATGAACCTTTGCTGATTCCTGACCTTTTTAAAAACCAAATCTTGTATTTGAGTACCTGGACTTGGCCATCTTTGAAGCATTTTTATTTTTTTTGTAGGTTACGTCTGTCACCTACACTGATACAATAAGATTTGCTCATCTATAAGGCATACCAATATAGACATGTTTATTTTTACCACAATAATCCTTATAATATGGAGCAATATGATTATGAAACAAAGCTACAGACACTGCATCTTTCCTTGATAAGGTTATGAACTAATGCTATGGGAATTTATAGCTTCATTGCACATGGTTGTTTAAAAGAACTTAAAAAAAAATGAAGAAAAAGAATTAAGCACATATAACATTGACCTGTAGCTTGACACAAGCTGGTATTATACTTTTTTACTAAATGACCTTGTTAAGTTTTGCGACTGCTATTTCTTGTCTGATTATTATTCTAAATATAATACTATGGCTTCTGTGACTCATGCACAGTACTTCAGCGCAAAGTTTTTTTGATGTACAACACATTAGTCATACTTATCTATGAACACAAATGATATATGGTCCAACCTCTACACCTACTGCTGTACTCTAGAAAGAAAATATTAATATATTATTTGCTTCTATAATTAACACTGGTACATAAACCAATGTAAGACCAAAATAGCTTTTAGAATTCATGATTGGATGATAAAAAATCCCAAAACATTCTTCTCCACAAAGTTGTTTCATTGATACTACTAGAGGTAATTTATTATGGTAATAACAATTCTTCTAGTCCTTGCTAGAAGCAGGAAGTGGACAAAGAAAAATACAAAAACTAATGGAGAATCTTTTCTGCAAGACAGGAAATTAGCAGCCACAGAGAAAGCTAATAGCAATTACATGCTAAGAAAAAAAACAGCTTCAGATCTATCAGCTTTTCCTGAAGATACCAGTAGTCAGATCAAACATACAATTCCTGTCTAACTCATAGATCTTGACTGAGTCTTGCCCAGTCCAACTAGAAAGGATGCATGGCAAGACTTGAATGACTGTATGTTAGCGGGCCAATTGTGAAAAGAGAACTTCCTTGTTTATGGTGCAGGACCAAAGTTAGTACGTAAATTGAAAAAGACGATGTCTGTAGAAGGGGTTGATAGGAAAAAAATTTCTTTTCTTTTAAAGATGGAACATCTTTACCTCTTCAAGGTTCAAAGTAAGTGTGAAAGTCTGCTCCTGGGGTAGAATAACTCCAGGCACCAGTATATACGCTGAAAGATAACACCTGGAAGGCATCTTTGCAGATAAAGGCCTGGGGATCATGGTGGACATGAAGTTTAATATGAGCCAGCAGTACCGCCTTATAGTAAAGACAAGTAATGATTTCTTGGGCTGCAGTAGGAACAGCAATGCCAACAGGCTGAGGGAGGTGATCTCTCCTATCTGCTCTGCATGGTGGGGCTGCATCTGCTCTGCATTGGAGTGCTGGGTCCAGTTCTAGGCTTCCCTGTTCAAGGCAGACATGAACATGGAGAGAGTCTAGTGAAGGTCCATAAAGATGATTGAGGGAGTGAAGCATCTCTCTTGTGAGGAGAGGCTGAGAGAGCTGAGACTTTTCATCCAAGGAAAAAGAAGACACAGGGGGATCTTATTAATGCATATAAATAAATACCTGTAGGGTGAAAAGTGGGTAGAGCCAGAGTTCTTTCAGAACCATAGAGACAAACTGAAACACAAGGTTCTCTCTGAACAGCAAGACACACATTTTCACTCCATCCCTGGAAATATTCTAAAGCTGTTGTGTGCAACTGGCTGTAGGTGGATCTCCTTCAGGAGGGGTGGGTGTGGGTAGATCAGTTGGCCTTCAGAGGTCCTGTCAGCCTAAGCCATTTTGTGATGCTGTAATTCTGTTCCTTGTACTCTTACAGAGACAGTGTCCTATACCATTTTCTTTCTGAGAAGGGCTTATGAAAGGGCTGGAATAGAAATTCCTTTTTTGAACATTACCAACCCAGCAGGATGTACTAACACACACATAAAGTTAACTGTATATATATACATGTGTATATATATATATATATATATATGTATATTTACATACAGAGTAGGGAAAACAGTCACTACTCCTTGTCTTTCTAATTCCACACTGCAAAAAGGAGAGCATGATGGATCTTATAAAAAGAGGGACCAACTTCCTAGCATTCGATGTTCCGCTCTCCAGCTTGTCTCCTAGTATTCTTTTGAACTATTTGCTAGTTGCCTTTCTCTCACTAGTCGTAGCACTATACAATGTTTCTAGGTCATTCAGCTTTGAAGGTAGAAGGATGTTTGGGACTAACAAAAGAAGGGCAGCATTTTTACACAGGTTTGGGAGCTGTCAGTCAGAAATATTTTTTTTGTTTTGTTTTGTTTGGAAGTTGAACTGAAAAATTGAAAGAAAAAATGAAGATCAAAGTGAATACAACATTATATGTAAAACAGAAAATAAAATGTTGCTGAGGGTGAATGAAACATTTGAGTTTCCTAGGCTGCTTTTATATGATCTCAGAATGTCCATGTGATACTACCAGAATGTAGTACCAGGAAACTTGCCAGGTTTTGGAAGTTACTGCCTCTCCTCTTCTCAGAGATTCTTGACACATTCTGTCCTGGTTTCATGACCAGCTTCCAGAGGACTGCCAGTGTTGTCATGCTACAGAGTCACTTTCAGTGCCTTTCTGCATTTCATGCAGAAGAATTTTCTAGGAAGCAGGGAAGCTTAACTAGTTGAAGATAGGAATAATGCATCTCAAAAACTTCACAGAATCATCCTGGTTGGAAAAGACTTTCAAGAACACTACGTCCAACAATAACCTAATTGTATCAATCATTTACTTAACTCTACCAAGTCCAGTGCTTTAACTATGTTCCCAAGCTCCACATCTGTAAGCCTTTTGAACACCTCCAGGGATGATGATTCAGCCATCTCCCCAGGCAGCCTGTTCCAGTATCCATAGCCTTAAGCGATATACTTGGGTGACAGGGTCTTCCTCCAGGAGATAACAGATGTAGTGCAAAATATCTATAAATTAAGGAGAGGATGGGACCAGGGAGTTTTCTGAGAACTGTAACCAGGCTGCTAAGCAAAGCATTTCTTTCTTCCCAATTTTGTTTTTCAAACTAAGGCATTTAGGTGAAAAGATGTGAGTGATTTGTGTCAAAAATTGTAAACATCTGTGTCTAGACTGATTTTGCTCGATAACGCTTTCCTCACCTCACACAAAAGGTGTCATGAGGTGTTAAGTACTGGCTGCAGAGCACTTTGAGATAGGTACACAAAAGCAACTCTTACAGCTATTACTGATTGAAAGAAGAGTGGCTTTTTAAAGCATTATGATGGTGTGTTTGATCCAGTCAAGTTGTAGCACTGCTTTAAGCACCCCTGGGAGATTGTTCCTTATTGCATACAGTTTTACTGTAAGAAAAATATGGTTATAAATAAAAATATGCCCAAACGCTTCCTTTACTTACTTCCATTCAGTCACTCCTGGTTTCTTCTCTTTGAACTACACTGAGCTCTCATTTACACTCTTAAAACAAGACATATTTAGCATGTCATTCATGAATCACTATTTAGACAGGCTTTCCATATCTGGCTCTTCTCCTTTTCCTCATGAATCAGTCCCTTCTAGGCCCTCAATCATTTTTATTGCCGTTTCATAACTGCTGGTAGTACTCATAAATGAAATGTCTGTAATGGCACTAATCAAGAAAAAGAGAACCAGGGACCAAGGCTGGAGTTAATAAAATAAGAACAAAAAACATAACCTAAATTGGGCATGCTCTTTATTTGAACAATTAAGTAGACATAAATAATAGCACAACAAGACAAATGAATTAGCAGATGCTATAGTGAGGCCTAGGCATACCTGCTGACATATTTATAAGCTTTGTAGGGAGGGAAACAGTTATCATTTTAATCAATATTACTTAAAGGCTTAGCAGGGAGATAATCATGGTTTTGACAGTCTCAATACTGCATCCTGATAGTTCTAATTTAAAAGAAGGGTATCTCCTTTTCCCTTTTGAGGCTAATGACTGCTGGGGCTATGCAGTTTAAAGTTTAAAAGGTGAGATGTAACTTTTAGTGAAACTATGTAAAGGACTTTAAGCTTTCTCATTAAGTGTTACCTTTTAGCAAGAGTATCTTGAATGTTTTGTCATAGAAGAGGCAGAAACAGGGTAAGTCCAAAGAACTGCCTTTGGCCAGTGGACATAGCTGCTCTCTCTGTGTGACGGGTGTCATAGTATACACGTCACAAATTTCTACATATATGTAATGCAGGATAGAGATTAATCCAGCAACATCTATTTTTCGATTGCATATTTTGCATTTGAAAACCAAAGAAAATAGTAAAATTTACAACATTAATTGTGTTCTACAGGAAACCAAGGAAAGATGGTGAAAATAATAATTCTTAATGCTTAAGTTATAGTAGCTTAGCGCTCAATGGCTTTATAGCCTTTCTTAGGGATCTTTTATCAAATTCACCTTAAAATCTGTTTTTCTTCATAACTTGACTGTTTTAGATTTGTTTTGCTCTTAAAAACAGCATAAGTTGTCATCCCTTAAGAGTTGTTTTAAAATAGTAGTTAAAAAATGTATCAAAATCATGGTTTTTGGCACTGCAGGTATGCACAAAATCATAGAACCCTTAAAGTTCTAAATGCAATACTGATAATTAAAAAAAACAGATGTCAATTAATGAATAAGAAACAAATGGCATTGCTACCTTCAATAAATGTATACCAAACCAGACCAGTGCTTACCAGCATTGGTAACAAAGATTTGAACATAATATATTTCCAAGGACTGAAAAACCACATGAAAAGAAAGATAAAGACAATGCAGAAAAATTATTTTCATTATAACAAAGTAGCTACTCATATTTGAAATATGTGGGAGAGCATTAGTAGTAGTAGTTATTAGTCTACCAATTCACAGAGGGGTTGATTATTTCACAAAGAACTCATTCCTTCTGTGTGCACACACTGTCCTCTCTAATTCAATGATACAAAAAGAAAAGGAAAGATTTTCTTCAGGAGAGAAAATAATTTTCTTTCAGGAAAGAATTTCCTTTCTTCAGGAAAGAAAATCTTACACACTAAAATGTTCTTTTTATTTGATGGAAAAACAGTCCTAAAATAAGGCACTGTGATGCAAAAGGAACATAAAACAGTCCTCAGCACTTCAATGAGAGAGCCTTCAAAATTCTAACTCTCATTTGACATAACACAATACTTCACTAGTTTGAAGACTCTCTAAACTTGTATGATAAAACATTCATGACTGCAGTGCTTTAAGTTAAAATAGTAAAAGAAATTAGTCCAGAGCCTGGGCTGATATTAAAAGTTGAACTTTTAATCATTACCTCTGATTAAGAAACCCCATTCATCAATCATTCTCTTTCAAATTCTGTGAATAAAGACATGCCTATACACTCTAATGAAATGCAAGCATCTGATTAAGACAGTCCAGACTGCTTAAAATAAATTATAGTCTTGGCACCAGAAATCTTGGATGATTGGTGGGAATCAACTATAATACAACCAGAAGAAAGAAATACAGTGGATAAAAATGCTTTGTCTTTGCACATCTTCTGAAAGGCTTTTGTTAATAGTACATCTTCTGAAAGGCTTTTGTTAATAGTACATCCCTGAAGAAGAAGTTTCAGGTTAGGGCAATTATATCAGTTCCCCACAGTCTTTCTTATACAGGGGAAGGGAGGGCTGGGTAGCCTTCCTATCAGTCTTGTGCATTTACTTGACTTCATATAATTTACATTTTTTTCTCTGTGTATTATGACTTACAGACACCCATACCAAGATTAAAAGATGGGGACCTGAAGACCTGATCCATTAATACACATCACAGACTGCATTTTTTTTCTGAGATTTTTGGTTTATCCTTACTTGCTATGAAAGAATAAGAAGACACAGGCAGTGAGGAACAAGTGAAACATGGAGATGAATACCTAATTGTGCAGTAGTGTTGACAGGAACACTTTGGCTGTTCTGATGCTGGGATACAGCTCAATGAACTGTTAAGGAGAGAGAGAAGTCATCACAAAAAAGAGGAAGAATATCTTCTCCTTGAGAATATCACATCACTTTTCAGTTTTTCATGAAAACCAGTGTTGGTTGCCAGTGGCAAAAGCCTACAGTAAGTATAAACACTGGCTGTTGGCAAAACAGCCTGAAGGCAAAAGTGATGGTGTTGGTTGTGGTGGTGGCGAGACTTATACCATTCATCATGGCCTTAGAGAGGAATTCACTGCTGGGTATCTGTAGGATGATGTTTAAGGTACAGAAAACATGCAGGTGAACTGGAAATCCTATTATATGGTCAAATGAATGATAAGTGAGAATCAGCAGGACACTGACTGGAATAACTAATGCCAAGAGTTACAGATAACTCAGGAAGGTCAGGTACACAGATCTAGAGGAAGCATCGACTTGTATGTTAGCTACACCTAACAGCTGTTTTGACAACCTGAATTTACCAAGATGCTTCTCTTCTAAATGTCTGGGTGATTTAAAGGAAGCAAAGAAAACAGATGCTTCTTTTGCTGAAGTTCTCAGGAACATGAGGCCAATAGATGGAAGTAGCAAATACCATATTAAGAAGCAAAAAAGCATTATCTCCCATAAGACATGCAAGGCAATCTTTTTCTTATGCTACCACTGGCAATGACTCCAATGGAGCATTTCAAACAGTTGTTCTGGACATCAGTCCCCCCAAAATGTTGGCAGAGACTCCCATAGCAGAGCAGAGATGAAGAGCTGCAGTCATGAAAATCTGAGGAAGCAGCTCAAGATTTTTGACAACATAAAAAGTTAACAATTAGTTAGTTAGTTAACAAGTTAACAATTGCTGATGAGCACATGGTCTATTACTCTATATTACAACAGGACAATGGCAGCAGGTTTAAGTAGAAGATTTTCCTTCAAATCATAAAGAATCTTTTAAGTGAAAAGCTAAGCTATGCATTCATGATCTAGAAGTTCCATACAAATGACTGTAAAAACATTGGACATTAAGACTAGGCTACACAACTACCTGTGAAGAGTTTCACATGTAAAATTAATCTTAATTTTTTGCGTCTCTTCAAGTCCAATTTGATACAACAATCTGTATAGTGGTAAATAAAAATTATCAGGGCTTGGTCTTTAGCCCAGAGGACAGATGAAAATGTGTAGGTTGTACACACATTGCTAAACTTTCTTACTAAATATTTCCTATCCTACACCTGCATTAAAAAAGCCTCTTGACAGTCCTCTTTTCCAAACAATCCTTGTCACTTTTCTAGGCAATGACTGGGTGACACCAGACAAAAAATACATCTAAAAAATGCAATGATATGGACTTGAGCTAGTGATCCATTCCCTGAAGGAATACTTTTAGGTCTAGTAATATAGATGTATCCTGCATATGAGGACCAGGATCAATTAACTCTCTGGGTAAATAATATGCAAATGAAATTCAATGCCAACTGTGAAAATTAAAGAGCACAAGAAAGAAAACAGTCCCTGGTTCTACATATTCATCAATGGATTCTGAATTAGATATTGCTAGTCTGGGAAGATATTTTGGAATGGTTACAGATCTGAAAACATCAATAACAATAAAAGACAAACAGAAAATCTGTATTCATTTCTAATAAACAAAATAGAACACTAAACAAAAGAGGACAAAATGGAAAGCATAATTATGCTGCAATATAAATATATAATGCATAGAAATCTCAAATACTGTGTACACATTTCAGGTCACTTATCTCGGACATGAGGTTACAACACTATTCACAACATCAAGTGACAAGGATGGCTGGTAGTATGGAACAGTCATGACGTCTCTATACACTAATTTATAGAGGAGAGAAGAGGTATTGGGAAAAGAACACCCTCCTCTTGCCCTCAGTCTTATATATTTTTTCTATATTCAACTAAGTAAGTTGAACTGTTTTAGTCCTTGCAAGCTCTCCAAGCCTCTGATCATCTCAGTATCTTCTGTTTAATTCTGTTGCTTTTGAATACCTGGTTCTTCAGTGCAAACACTGGGACTATACTCTGTCTTTTGCATGAAGATTCAGCCATGCCTTCTGAAAAAGCTTTCAATACCTCCTCATTTCTAGTGGAAATACCTTACCTGAAATAACCCAGGGCTGCATCTGTCTTTTTTATGATCTCATTACACTGATATTAATAGTCATTCTATGGTTAAACAATGAAAGCTAGTAAATCAAGGACAGCAGAGGATGCTTTATCACTTTGAAAATCAAGCTATTTTCATTTAGCCACATGTTAGAGTCTAACAGTCAGTCAACAACTAAAAAACCTAAACTAACCTCCTCTAAACTGCTCCCTAAATCACCCCAAACCACTGAAAACAAAGTGGTATAAATATGAAATGTGAATAACTGGAAAAAGATAAAAACAATAAAGGACAAAAAGCTTACAGTGTGTTTTCTCCTTTGTTTTCCTTATTCCTCCCATGACTAATGACTCCATCCACTGTGTTTTAACCTAAAATATCACTAATACACTGATACATTAGAGTCCATATTCTAAATTTTTGTTGCATTTTTTCCTTCAGAGGAATAATTGCACATTTGTGCAAACAGAATTTAGCTCTCTATATTTTACTCACTCCACTGGTTGAGTACTGAGAATGTCTTACTGGATTGGTTGGATTTTTTTCCTCATAAGAAACAGACATGATAATATGCATTTGGCAGCTAAACACCTGGTCACTGAATATTTTAAATTCTGAAATTAAATGCCTCTCAATAAGCTATGGAGCAATAATATGCAAATACTCACTTATAGTCAGTTGGCATATAACAAGGTAAGAACATGTGTTTGCATTGTAAAAAAAGCAATGTAAATGACCTCAGTAGCTGGAAGACACTGTCAAAAGTTTGAATTGTATCCAAAATAGGAATGTCTGTTTTCCCTACAATCTGCTGAATGCAGAATGCATCAGTATCTCAGCACTACACAGCTGTGTTTTGCTATCAAAGGAGAATAATGCCTGCTTTCAGATTTGGAAAAAAAAAAAAAAAAAAAAAAATTGTTCCTAATTGAGTTTGGTACCTTTATCTACATTCAAGCTGCTGCTTATTTATTTTTAAATAACTGAATTCTAGCAACATTTTATCCTGAATGAAATGCACACTGTAAAAAGAGTTGGACAATCCATGCCAAACTTCTGCTGTGGAAACACAGTAGCTACTTAAGGGATCTTTGCCTGTGTTCTATTTTCTCATGACTCATCAACCAAAATTTCTTTGCAATCTTACCTATGACCTCAGATTTTTTCTGCCCTATTTTTTTTACAGAGTCTTATAGGACAATCACAATATAGAGCCACAGCCTGCCCTTTAATTGCCCTGGTGAAATCTCCAGCTCCATGTCTCCTCATGGGCAGGTTCCCCTCCTAAAGGAGAGACTCTTGTCTTGGTTACAAGGTGTCCATCACTTTCTTCTCCATGCTTGGCTTGTGCAAGCAATGTGCTTTACCACCCAAAGATCAAGAGAGCTCAGCAAGACCATATTAAGGGCAGGGCTGCTCAAATGAAGTTAAATCTAAATCATGAATAACTGGTGCCTGAATCACTCCATGGCTCCAGAAGTGTTTCTGATTTTTTTTAATAGTCTTTTGCTCCTTTTACATTTTCTGATGTCACACCGAGGAGATCCACCTCGCTTTACTTGACACATGTGACTTTTGAGCAGCTGAGCACAAATGTGTCTGCTCTTTGCTGGAGAAGAAAGAGTTCAGTGAAGTCAGATGCAGAAAAAGTATCAAAGCCTGATTAAAGCGATCTCCAAAACAAATTTAATTTCCCAAATACAATCTTGTGATGCAAATACAAACATAGAACTGGTATTATCCATGGTACTGACAAAATAGGTGTTCTTTTGCAGCAGACCTACACTACTCTATCCCCTTCTCATCCACAGGCTGCTATAATGAATTTTTTTCCAAGGTATTCTGCTATGCTGAAGAAAAAATAATTTCTCTTCTCACTTATACTCCATCATAACACAGAGAGCCTGTACTTAGGTGGCATAAGATAACAATGATGCAGTCTCAGATGAAAGAAGTTCCTAAGCCTCTTCTTACTCAAAAGTTTGATAGAACTGAAGCACATGCTTGACAATTGATAACTCTTTATCTTAAATGTTTTTCTTAAAAACTCTCTTGGTATGAATTCAGGTTGTTTACAAAAGAAAACACATTTTAGTAGTATATTAGAATAATGTAGATCATTAGACAATTTAAAAAGAAATCATCATGGTTCTGCTATCTTTATCACAAAAAAGAGTCCAGCCCCTGAACCAAGATACTTTATTAATTTTGTTCTTACCTCTCCCTAATGATAAAAGCACTAAGTTTTTAGAAAGTTGCAATTAATTTCTTTATATTATCTCATACATTTTTTTTTATTGTTTATGTTTTCTGTTGTGTTCTAAGCAATCCATATTTTTATTTCATACCTTTACTTTCTATCTGAGCATGTATCAGCAAAGTACAAATGTGATCTGATTAACGCGTGTCAAATATGACTCCTTTTACACTTTTCTATTAAGGCAAGGAAACCTTATTTAAGAGCCTTTTATCACTTTTGTACAGGAAGAAAAAAGTTCTGTTCACGCAAGAGAATTGTGGTTTATTAACTTATGTTTTTTATAAACTGAATTAGTTGAACTCCATTGTGGTTGTATAACTCAGTTTAAAAGTGGTTTATTTCAGTTTAGCTTAAACAGGTTCCAATTTATGCTAAATGGAAAAATGCCTCATTTAAACTGCAATATAAGTAGCTGCACTACTTCATTTACTGTTTTAGTTAAATTATTTAGGTTTATTATAGTTGGTGAACCAAGATAACAGTATCACAGATTCAAGGCTAGATTTTAAGCTAACATGTAGCCTGGAAAGTTCATTGATTTTAGCAGCAGATATCTGCTTGTATTTCTAGGTATATTGCTACTTTGAGGAATAACTAACAAAGCCAATTTCTGAACAACTGCACTGTGCATGTGAGTGAGACTTAACAAGTCAAAAAATATGAGATTGGAACAATCCTCAAATGCATCAAGGTGCTTTGAAAGAAAACTGAGCTTTATGCAGATCTTCTTTATGACAGGAAATTGGCTTGGTAAAAATGTCTTTGGTCTCTGAATCCTTTTCTAGTGGTCTCAGTGAGCTCACATTGAGAAGGGCAAACATTAATAGGACTCTGAGCATACTTAAAGTCATGGTTATGTATGACCCTAGCCCAGATGAAGACAACTCACTACTCATGCAACCTGTTCTTGCTTAGACTGTATATTTAAACATATTGTAAGCTTGCTGCAAGTATGAGTGAGGAATCAGCTGGGCAGAACAGTTAACAAATATTCATTAGCAAATATTTATTCAGGTGTTATTCAGAATAATTCTGTTGCTGGACACAATGCATATTTTTGTATTATTTGTATCTGCAGTTTCATGTGTTTGAGAACAGGTTTTGCTATTCGTAACATGAAACTGTTCATCGCAAACAAATGACAGAAAGCACAAGTTCTCTACTTAACATTTCATCAGGATGTATCTTCCCTCATCTGTATAGGGCTATTGTGGATGTCGACACTTTCACAAATAATTTCTGCCTCTACTTAAGTTATAAACTATAGTTAAAGCACTACTTTACTTTACCTTTGTATTACACACAATTAAACAACTACAGAAATTTTGAACTTAGGCAGTCCTTCACACAAATCATTTACACAAATCTGCATCCATCCCTGTGCATAAATACACAAAGCACAGGAGGTGAAACTCAAAGAATGTAAGTTAAGAAAACGAAATTTTCTTCCAGGGCTAAGCGAGCTTTGAAGGTGACTCACTGAGCTGTGAGCTAAGCTAAGTACCACATAAATGTATCCACTCATTTTCTTCTTAGAAAGAAGTAACACTACCTTGAATACAGTTTACAATTAATACACTACTTCATTAGCCTTGCTGCAAAGTGTAAAATAAGCACGGGATTCTTTTTTTGTTCTTCACCTCGTTTTTGACTTTTTTTCTTTTTTTTTTCAGAACGGGGGAATCTGCTACTTAGAAATTCCATTTAAAGGCATTTTCATATCAAAATAGGGATCTTGACATGAAAGTCAGAGGAACCTTTTTTTGAAATATGTCCTTTTAAAGTTTTTCAAAGAATTCTTTTTAGAAAAGGCAAGCACCTCGTCAGCTCTCATGTACACAAAATCTTCAAATGATGTTTTTGAAGAACTGCATTTAAAAGTATGTTCAGTCATATACCAAGCATGAGAAGCTGGAAGAAAAAAGGCTTTGAATCTGAACTACAGCTCATCATAATCTGGTTAAAATTATCTCCAACACCACCTGTCATTATTAATGCAAGAAGAGAGGTGGAAAAATACCTTCAGCCCAGCTACATTATTGCAAATAAGGCCCATCTGCTTTTCACTGTTCTGTCACATAATAGTAGCAACTACTTTTATGAAGGATTTAGGATTTCACCTGTAGCCGATGAATGTGTAACTGCTTTTATTAAAAATGCCTCTGTTTGAGGGTGTTTTATCATCTTACCCGACTTTATACCTAATTTTCAATGTGGAATCCTCAGTCTTTAATACATTCCATTGACAGGGAAACTGCACCCCCCCATCATTATTTATCTTCTTATTATACATATTTAGATATAAAATATATTAATGTATATAAATTCATATATATTCATGCATATACAAACTGTATAGCTGTGCAGAATCTGATTCAATGCAGAGTGGCTATAAATGCTTTTTTATAATAGTCATAGTAAAGCATTTATTATTGACATCCTTAAAGGAAACACATTCAAAAAACAAAAACCCCAGTTAATACTTAATTTTTAAAAGAGAAAGTAAGGGTGTTTGTTAAAAAAAATCTTAAAAGATAAAATGCTTTGATTATATAAAATTATATGATGCATTGACCTAGGGGATTGTGGTATGACTTATTTTTGACTTGCTGTCTATGTTCCACATACATAAATTCTAGTGACTTTGTGTGCCCTTGAACAAGTATTTTGGTCAAAACAACAAACACTCTACAGTGAGATTTTAAGCACAAAAAAGAGAAGCTATTACCAGTAAAATATATCCTTCCAAATTTGTAATAAGGTGATAAGAAGCTCAAATTTAGAAAGTAAAGAATGCTCTCACCTCTCAATTCTCTCCCATTTAAGCTATCATAAGGTGTCAAATATACTGATAGGAGGTTTGTGGTGGTGGTTGGGGTGGGCTTACTAATAATAAGCATTACTTTTAAAGTCCAGGAGTACTGCTTCAGATCAGATCAAATATTCACATTCCTGTGAAAGAATATTCAGTTTTTCCCCACTAAGTTTATTCTCTCTGACTCTTTGCTCCTTCTCCTTGCTTAGCATGCATATAGAATTTTCCTCCTAAATTTATACAGCAGCACAGATCCTGATGAATTTTAATTGTGATTATTATTTATTACACACACATTTATAAAGATCCCATTCCATGATCTAGGATCCTTATAGGATTCACAATTTAAAATTACAGCGGCATTTTTCTCTGTACTAGGGAATACTTTATAGTGTCATTTCTTGAAGAAAATGAATTAACTTCTTGGAAGGATCAAAGCACTGAAAAATACATTGTCAGGAGTTGAAATGGAAATGGATGCAAAGCAGAAAACTTGAACTTAGCTCACAGCTCATTGCATGTTCTAAAAGTAGTCACACTTACACTTATTCAGCAAGGATCGATTCCAGACAGAGGAGCCCAACACTGTGAATATCACGTGTCCTCTAACCTCACCACCTATGGGATGGATAACTAAACACAGACCACATGGCCATGCAGAGACTGAAAAGCTGTCTTGTAGGAAATGGGATGTTAAGCAGTTAGGGTTATGTACCAACATCCTGATTTTCACCCTAAGGTTAATTGGGAGTTGTTGCAAAATACACAGCACCACCAAAATACATGCTTGACATTTTAGGTGACTTGAGAAGGTTAGCAATTTAGTTTATGCTACCATGTGAATAACTCATTGCAGTAATGAGTTTCTTAAATTGACAAAGATAGGTCAGCTCATGAGAAGGGAAAGCAGAGGACACGAGTGCCTGGTCAAGCTTTCTTTTTGCCTGTTTTTCATCTTGAAGGTAAGGGATACTACTCTGAAGGGATAACTTTTATCAGTATATTGTTTTTAACCAACAATTTTAATATTACATTTAAGTGTACAAGATTTAAACTAGGAATATGCAACAGCCAGTTAGCTTTGGCTTTATGCCTGAGACATGAATTTGCCTTGGTGGGGCTGATGTTTTTTAGCTATACTTAAAAAGATTTGTGTAAGGATGGATAGTCAGCTGGAGTAATACAATTTAAAACAGTAAAAGAGAAAAATTTGTCAACAACCTACAAAATACCAGGGAGAACTTTCTCGATAACAGCTTAATAAATTCAACATAATCATATTTAATCAGATAAACTTACATCATAGAATGTGGGGTTACTGACAGTTTTATTCTATGAAGAGTGTGAGCTTACTGAAATTATACAGTATTATTAGCTGGTGCCATTTGAAACAAATGTACCTAAAGCCCTGAACAATTATTGACTTTTATAACTTCACACTCAGAAGACTATCTTCATATTCTAACCAACAAATATCTCCTGAAAGTTTCAGGTGTCTTCTTCAGTGATGCCAAAAAAGTACTAAGAGAGGAACAAGTATATATAAAAAGCTGAGTTTTCATCTTCTAAAAGATGGTTGTCCTGTAAAATCACTACTCATTTCTCGACTTATTTTTGAAAGCTTTTCAGCAGAAGCAGGACAGCAACATAGCAGTTTATTTTGGTTTTGTTGATTTTGTCAGGCTGAGGATGCTTTGTAAAATACTACTAATCTAACTCATTTTTCAAAGCAGTTTTACACGAATCAGATTTTTTCAGTTAATTTTCATGGGTTTTTGAGGGATAAGGAAGAAAATATATTCTATTTTATAAACGACTGGGACAAAAAGGATTCTGAATTCATTTAACTTCATGGATTTAAAATAATGCCAACTTAATTTAAGAACTGGCGGAAGAAATAATAATTTTCCCCTTAATCTTCAGTGAATGCTCTTTATCTGATTTCTTTATGCATACATGAGTGACAGAGCAGAGGTTTGCTCTGGTGTGTTCCTGACAGTACACCTAGGTCCTTCTTTGTGTATGTTGTAAACTACAGGATTTATTTCATATAAGGCAGTAGAAAGATTTATTATAGCATTTTGCTGAATCTCATTTAAATCAATGTTAAACTCCTGAAAAGCCCCTAATATTGGATAACTCTTTTAGTTATAATTCTTTAGCTTAACTCTTTTAGTCTTTGGGCATATGCCACGTACTTCATGTTTACAGGTTCAGTAAAATATTTAATAAAGGTATTAAAATAAGGGGGTTTTATGGCAAGAAATTAAGGCAGACCATGTCAAACTTAACTTTTCAAATAACTTCCCCGATCTATTAAAAATGGAGTATTTCCTACACAAATTGTTGGGAAGACCTACTCATAGCATCAAGTAGCTGTCTACGTAGGAGGTGTGACTGCAGTGTGGGAGATCAAGCTTAGTTCTGAGTCAGGAAAAAAGCTCTATTTAAATGTCTCCACCCTGGCAGTCATCTGGGCCATGGGAGTATCCTGTCTCTGACTTCGATCAAGCTGTGAAATGCTCAAAAGATGAAGGTTTAATAAAAATTGCTGTCTTCTCACAAAAAAATGAACACGCTTAAGTTTCAGCTACTGAACAAATTCTGAAATCTTTTCTGGGAAGAAAATGTCTTTACTGTTTTCTGTCACAATTGGCATGAGATGTTGAGATCAGTTTGGATCAGGAGAGAGCAGGCAGTGTTAACACCTGGTGGTACCTGCAAGGTTCAGATCTTCAAATAAGACTCAATGTAATGCACTGTTTTGGGCAAATTGAAAGTACTCAAGCTGTAATCTATAGCAAAGATGTAGTGCTGTATTTGGAAAGTTTAACTTTCATGTAGATTTTACTGAATCTGATTGCAAATGGGTACTATTGTATTGGGTTTGCATAGTGAGGCTTTGGTAGCAGGGGGCCTTATAGGGATGTCTTCTGTGAGAAGCTGCTAAAAGTTTTCCCCATGCCTGGTAGAGCCAGATGACTCCAGGATGGACACACTGCTGGCCAAGACCGAGCCCAACAGTGATAGTGCCTCTCTGACAACATATTTAAGAACAGGGGAAAATACCTGCAGAGCTGCAGTCAGGGAGAGGAGTGAGAATATGTGAGAGAAACCACTCTTCAGACACCAAGGGCAGTGAAGGAGGGGGAAGAGATGATCTGGGCACCAGAGTAGAGATTCCCCTGCAGACCATGGTGAAGACCATGGTGAGACAGGCTGCCTCCTTGCAGCCCATGGAGGTCCATGGTGAAGCAAATATCCATCTGCACTCCATGGAAGGAACCCATGCTGGAGCAGTTCCTGAAGAACTGTAGCCCATGGGGAGGACCCATTGTGGAGGACTATCTCCTATGGGAGGGACCCCACATTGGAGCAGGGAAGAGTGTGATGAGTCTTGAGGAGGAAGGAACAGCAGTGACAACGTGTGATGAACTGATCACAAACCCATTTACTTGTGCTCCTGAAAATCAGGAGTGAAGCTGAGCTCAGGAAGAAGGATGGAATGAGGGAAGTTGTTTTTAACATTTGGCTTAATTTCTCATCATCCTACTCTGATTTGATTGATAAAAATTAATATTTGGCTCAAATTGAGTCTGGTTTGCACGTGACCGTAATTGGTGAGTGATCTCTCCCTGTTCATATATTGATGCACAGCCTTTTGTTGCATTTTTTCCCCTAGTCCAGCTGAGGAGGAGAGTTGCTGTGGTGGACACCTGGCATACTGGCAGGGTCAACCAATTATAACTATAATCCAAGGTATTTATGGGAAGAAAAATATACAATATATATTTCTTTCCATGAGCTGTCTAATAAAACTCAGTTGAAACAAACAAACAAACAAACAAACAAAGAAAAAAAGAGAAGATACCAGTTCCTTACTTCAAAGTCCTACTGTGTTGCAAATAACACTTTTTATTGTGCTCATCTCCACTGTGCTTTCCGTAAGGTTTTAAATTCACCTGAATAGTAACAGACTTTAATCAATGCAGTGAGGATAGTGGATTCAATGCTGCTGTCTGTGGTTTCATATCATCACTCCACTAGCTGTTTTTCTTTCCTGACAGGCTTCAGTCACTTCATTTTCTCACATTTCTGGCTTAACAGTTCAGAATGAGGCTGGGCTCTATGTTGCTGTATGAATTGTTCAAGGTTTTCTCTATAAATTTCTTTTTCTTATACTCTGCAGGCTTCATATTTATACTCAATGGTTATTTTTCTCTGCTTTTCTGAAGTCATAGTATTAATACACAGGATTTTTCTTTTGAGGCTTCAAGGCAAGCATATTAAAGTGAATGCTAGACAGTAAATATAACATCAATTTACACTGGATTTTCAGGTGTTTACAATTTAAAGTAGTATGAAGGTCCTTCTCAGAAAACTGAAAATTCTATATTGTAATTCAAATTCCCACTGTTCATCTTTAATAGGTCATTTTTCAATATCATATGAAAGTCCCAAAGGCCTTTTTAAATTTTTTTTTTTTTTTTTAGCATAGCAAGAATATACACATATTGGAAACATTCCTCTTTCTTTTAGGATAACCCTGCAGGCTTCAGAAAAATGGCAAAACCAGAATGGTCTATTTGTCAGATATCAGCATTGGGCCTATCTATGGAAATGAAGCATAATACATTTATTTAGGGTGTTGTAATGATTGTTATATAATTGAGCTTTGTCTTGACATACTGTATTATAGGTTAAGTAATACTGTATATTTCAACAAAATGAGCTATCCAAAATGAAGCACTGATATAACATCTCTCATTGAGGAGTATATATGATATGCAGAACGGATGCATTTTGTTCTGACACTATGCAAGTTTTCTCCAGCTAAAGCCTCATAATATCCTAGTTGTATTTTACACTAAACACTTCTAGTTTTATGTAAGAGGATTAATATAAAAATAAATAAAAAGAAATTAAAAATAAGATTAAACTATACAGATGCATCTATACATACTGCTGATATTCAGGTGACAAACAGCTGAGATACATGATAAATTCCATCTGCCTTCTGAGTTCATGTGTTGATTTTTTTTTTTTATAGCACCCACCAACACTAAGTGTGAATTATACATGCAGCTTTGAACACTCCACCTGCACTCTGCCCACTACTCCATTGCTTCCAAGATTACTTGTAACATATCACACCTCTACACAGTGTGAAATGTTTGCCATTTTTATTTCTAAAACCTATCTTCTATGGATACGTTTCCTCACTGAAAAGCTACAGTCATTTAAGAGGCAACACAGGCTACATAGAAAGACAGAACAGGGAGGAGTTTGAGCTCTGACGCCTCGTGACGCTATATCTGGAAAGAGAAGCTACACTAATTCCTGTAAGGAGAGTAAACTCACTTCCTCTGGACAACCATCACTTCACTTCGAGGGGTCTAAGGGTGCCATAATTTTGTTTTTCTTAGATAGCTGCCTCTGCAGTGACATTTTAATTGCCTAGTAGCCAGTAGACACTGTTTGGCATTTGCTGTCCAATAATTCCTAGAAACAAAACGTTAGTTTTTAAGGCTTGTAGGAAACTGTACCTACATTACATAACTTTGAAAATGTTATCCTTTGCATTACTCTCATCCATGCAAAACAGATTATTAAAGGCAAACTACAATTTTTAATGTACAACGACTTGAAGAAATCATGTGCTGTTTCACTACCTGTACCCTGCAGGAACCTTTGGTTGCTTAGATCAGTTATTCTTGTATATTCACTAAACTGATCCCTGCAGAGCTCTATTTTACCAGGTGCTTGGCATGCCAAGCATTTCAGTTACATACACATCACATGCCCAAATTAGCACTGGGAAAACACATTGTGTGCGTTTCTATCTTCACTTTGTAAACGGTACTTACCAAGTCTACACTGTAAAGTATGAAAACCCAGATCACTACCTATTAGGACAAGGGATACAGTCTGATATTATGGTCTGTTTCAGGACTAAAGATCAACCCATGCTGTCCTCTAAGCCTCAGAAAAGAAATTATATTCTCATTAAATTCCCTGGCTAACTTACTTCTGCATAAGATGTTTTTACTTACATCATTCCTATGCACTATACATATCAGAGAAAATTATCTGTAAAGTGTGAACATCCCTTATTTAAGCCCACTTACTTTGTTTAGTAATTAACACGGTTTTAATACTAAACAAGCTCATTCTTACGCAGAGACAAGAACTTGAGTTTTCTTGTTTTAGGGATCCAGACTTGACTCTCCAGTACTGTCTAAATGTCTCTATTGCAGAGAATGGCATTTGGCAGCTAGTCACTTATTCATATGTAATGCTACAGGGAACGAATTGGTGCCATAAGCATGCAGGGGATCATTGCATCTACCTCCTGTCAACATCTTTTCCAAATGGCAAGGACACTTTGCTTTTATAGTTCCTGGCTGCAAAGATAAGGCAGTTGGCAGAAATGCAGCTGTTATAAAAGGGAAGTAATTCAGGCAGGGCAGGAAAGCATAAAAGAAAACGCTCTCTCCATCTTTTACTGGTAAGAGATTTAATTCCCCATTAATACTCTAGCTATTTGCTAGTGGCATCTGTGGCCAAATGTCAGTGGTTAAACCATGTGTGCTCTAAAGTTCCTCTAACGGTCTGTCATTAAATACAACCTGACACAAGTTAAGTCACGCCAATATGACATGAAGACTGTGCTACTGCAAAGCCTTCTGCCTTAAAAAAGACTTGAAAAGCATTTTGGTGGTAGGATATGCAGTATTGCTTTGAGCTTTCAAGTCCCAGAGAATAAAAACAAACCTTCTCCATCCATACAATACTCAACTGTAAGAGCATCTGGTGTCTATTTTTGTCACATAGACCAGTTTTGGAAGCTTCAGAAGAGAAAAAATGCATGCATGTATGGAGCCTTTTTTTGCTTGGTGCATTCTTCCAGCTTTCAGCAGTTAGGAGCTTACAGACTGATCTGCTCTTGTGCACCAGCCTCTGACACGCTGCTGTGAAACTTGGAAACTGCAGAAGAATGCACAGCACATTTGTAAGCTCCAGGCTGGGCAGCTGCTCTCCCATGGGGTAGGAGCAACAAGAAAACTGTCAGTAACTTGACAGTCTGTCATCCTCTCTATTCCCTAATTCACTGGGCTTCGATGCTCTTTCTATTTAGGCACTGATCCCACATCCTATGCTTCCCCATCCCTTGCCCCGTGCAAGTGCAGTTCAGTACCAGAACACCAGGAGACTCCTGGTGAAGTTACATGGGTTTTCTTTTCTTTGTCAGGGATTTACAGAGGTACAGAGGCTTCAGATGTGATTTTATAAAATTTTTCCAAATAACATAGAATTACACTGATATGAATGCTGGTGTTAGGGAAGAGTCAACTTTTATATAGATGTTTTTTAAAGTCACCTAGTCTAAAAAGTTACTAATCATTTAATGTCAACTGCTTTACTTGCCTTACATGATTTCCCTTTAAAATGTCATAAAGCAAATAATTTAGATTTATTTCCTAAGGAAATAACTATGCTAGAGTTAACACTGAGATGAAACATCTGAAAGAACTTTCAAACTATTTGCAACGGTATAAAGATTCTTCAATAAGAAAAAGCTCCTTGGTCAATTTTAACAGCCAAACAGCTGCTTAGAAAGATATATCAAGATTTTTTAATGAGAGAAAAAATACACCTGTTAATTTCAATTATCTAATTATTTTGTATTAGTATTGTCATGAACTTTTAAATATCACAAGTTTTTGCTACAGAAAGCTTCAGACTGGCAACCAGAAGAGGTCTGCTTTCTACTCTGACTGCTTATTAAAACATCTACCTGTGTCATATTTTAATTTACAAATTAGCATATCTACTTACATATTCACATACAGTGTATAAAACGAAAAATAACTTGGCATGCCCATCTAATTTTGTGAATACTTGATTTAAATTTTATGGATCCTTGAATTAATATTTATGAACTTCAGTGGCTGTGCCTGTGACAAATTTTAAAAACAACGAATTAAAAAAAGAAAAAAACAATCTTTTTGTCTGCTAGATATAAGAAATATTACTCTGGAGGCAAATTATCATAATATGCTTTTCTTAATTTGGGGGTTCCCAAACATGAATTTTGATAGAAAATAATTTTTTATTCTTTTATGTTACTTTAGCATTATTTAACAGGCAGAGTGAATCAATTTACACTGCCAAAATTCAACAGTTCAGTTGGAAAGTTTATTTCTTCATGACCAAATGCTACTGAAGAATTGCCTATATTTTCTTACGATTTAGAATATTTTTGGTTGATTTCTTCTCTCTTTCTACAAAGAATTGTACTGGAAAAAAGGTTTAGCTAAACTTCACTCAGCTAATTGGAATTTCACCTGAAATCTGATGCAGCTAAAATTCAGTTTATTCAGTAAGTTAATCCATGCAGTGCTGCTCAAATCAACCCTGCAAAACCATGTTTATATATGATAATATAATTGTTAGAAATCCCATCAAGGTTGCTTCATAACTGGGGTTTTAAAGACATTCTTATCAGTGTATAGGAAAACCCCAGTGATTTAGTTACTTCTTTGTTACTTTCTGTGGAGATTCCCCTTTCTGTAGACTGTTAAAAAAATTTCAGTCTAATTCATATTACTGTGATACCTGGGTAGGCAACCATGGGTGACAGACATTTATCATGAAAGTTAAACTATGCATAAGGAGAAATATAGGTCTGAAAACACAGAAAATAATGTTTTGTTAAAAATAACATCTAAAGAGCAACAGAAAAAAGCATTACCCATTTGGAAAACAGAATTTACATGTAACAAACATCACTATTATGTTACAAGACAGACCAGTACACTAAAATGAATGCAATTAATTTTCCTATAAGGAAAAAAGGATGAGAAGTATTTCTTTAAAAAAAAAACAACTTATTCAGAACTGAATAATATTGATGCCTAAGTTTTATTTGCTCATCTGAAGAAGAGCAGGCAAACAATGTCAGATACTCATTCCCGAATTCTTTCACTCCCAGATTGAATCCTAGATTTGAATCAAATTTATACCTACTGCATTGTACATTTTTGAAGAACTGACTGACTATTGTCTAGGAGACGTAAACAACATTCATTTTTCCTTTCACCACAACAGGAATTAATCAGAGCCAGTATGCTTGACATACTGAAAGATCAAAGATAGGCCCCTTGTGACTCTTTTAGGGAAGATGCTATATAAATGTATTGTGTTGTTACTGCACTGGAGAGACTGCTTAAATTCTCCATTGCTTATAGATCAAAACCAGCACATTTCAAGATACAGATCTCACATGTCAAATGAAAGAGTAAAATATTGATTCTTCATTACACAAATGTCTTCAGATACTGTACTACTTTGCATTCATGTGTGAGGCAGATTATTCCCTTCTCATTCCATCAGTCTACAAAACAATAAATTCTGATTTATAGTATTTTACTCTCACAAAAAAAGAATGGTTACATTCTCCACATAGAATCATAGAATTGGCTGGGTTGGAAGGGACCTCAGAGATCATCAAGTCCAACCCTTGATCCACTACCGCTGCAGTTACCAGCCCATGGCACTGAGTGCCACATCCAGTCTCTTTTTAAATATCTCCAGGGATGGAGAATCCACCACTTCCCGGGGCAGCCCATTCCAATGCCTGATCACCCCCTCTGTAAAGAAATTCTTTCTAATATCTAACCTAAACAAACATCTGCAACTATTTTTACTTAAGAATCAAGTGTATGTTTCTGATGTTGAACGAGTGTACACTTCCTGAGGTTGAAAGAGGTGATGTTGGTGTTATGGAAATGGATTGTTAGGGAGAACATCTGGAAGTAAATACTGTTTTTAAACCCTAGGAATAAATTATAATTTCTCAATGCTTCCTTTATGAACAAAAATTCCCACTAATACAAAAACTTCAGTTCTTTTCTGGTCACTGTTTGTATTTGAAAGAAAATATCAAAATTCTATAATTTGAACATAAAACTTATCCTGAGATGAAATACTGCTCTTGCTTAAGCATTCCCTATGAGGAAAGGGTGGCAGATTCTACTGTTCTACAATGTTACCACTATCCACTGGTATCTTTAATATCAAATTCAGTAAGCAAGTCCTGTATACCAGGAAATCAGTTCACACTTTACTCCTGATTATGCCTAATTGTGATAAATTATGTTTTCTTTATTAGATATAAGGGGGCACTACGGTCCTAACAGGTAATAAATAACCTTAAAACACTCATGGTTAAAACCTCAGGTGAAATTTAAATGACTATAGATGTGACATGTCAGTGTTCCAGCTACCATACAATCATTACAGAATTCATATTTACACACACAACTAATTTTGGCACGGTGTAAAACATTAGTTCCATAGGTATGGCTAACTAGACTTCCTGCTGCCTTGTTAGTTTTCATTGGAATATAACTGTTCTGAATCTGAGTTAAGAAAGACAGAGGGATAGGGAATGCTTTTGCAGTTTTCCATTACATCCTTCTTTTCTTGCCTTCAGCCAGATGCCTTAGCAGACAGCATCCTGAAGTACGCACGAATTTTGAAATCATCCACATATAAAGTGCACAGTCATAATGTTGACATTACTTATATATTTCCTTCCATATGAGAGAAAAATCTAGCCAAGAGAGAGTATTCATTGCTGTTGGACTGACCAGCTACAGACATGGTAAAAAAAATCCCCCAAGCCCCTTAATTAGAGAAGCAATTTCCATTAGGCAAATATATTCACTCAATGTATCCATAAATATTTTACTTGGATATTTCTCCAAATTTTCAACCAAAAGCAGTGCTTCTAAAACTAATTTTTAGAAGTCCTCTGTGAGTTTTAGTAAACAGATTGTTTATGTCATATTTTTCCATAGATATAAAAATGATAGCACAACAACCAGTTGTACTCAGTAGCTCTAAAAATATGTCACCAGCAATACAATATGTAGGAGTCAAGTTTTAGAGACCCCTTTCTTCAAAATTTTCATCCAAAGTATTCAATGACTTTCAAGCAGCAACAATATGTTGAAAAGTATAGAGATCTTTGTTTCCCAACATCTTTATGTTTCCACATGCATGAATGTAAAAGATGTATCAGCATAAAAGAACACATATCTTATAATCTGTAGAAAGCTCTAGATGTAAGTGTTCTACTTTTGAACATAACTGGATCTTATTTCTATGAATATACATATGTAGAGGGAATGTGCAAAATCCCAATAACACTACTGCAAAAAGAAAGAAAGTTTATATTCAGGGATAACACAATTTCAAGTGGCTTGTCTATGTGTTCATTGAGTGAAGAATATGATAGCAGTTGAGAGATGGGTATATCAAAGATTCATATATTTGTGCTGACAGCACAAATTTTTGGTTTTTCTTATAGTCCAAAAGATATTTTTAGTTAACCAAAATTCAGCTTCAGGTTTCAGCTCATAAAAGTCTGAAACAGTACATAATAAGATTCTGATTTTCCTCTTCTGGTATGGATAGTACCATTTATTGATTCAGATGCCTTTTTCTGTGACCTAATTTTGAAAGAAATTCCATTGTCTTAAACTCAGGGTATGTTTTTGAGTTTGCAGTTTGAAATAAGAATTAAAGAACAGGAACTTACAACAGTTGGTTTAGAATCAGTCAGGTACAAACAGACTCTATTGCAGTTTCTTTAAATTTACTATTAGTGTTTATAATTTCTGAATTACAGAGCAATGACAGGAACATTTATAACCTGATCACATTTCAGATAACAGGATTCATGTGCAACTTTCTTCTCCGCATGTTGTCCAGAGAGGCTTAAAAATTTCCATTCCTGAAGATACTCAAAAGTCAACTGGGCATAGTCCTGGACCTGCTGATCCTGCTTGAGCAAGGGGGTTGGACTAGGTAATTTCCAAAGGTCTCTATCGACATCACCCATTCTGTGATTCCATGATTCCGTGATTCTGTGAGTTGAGGTCCCTCAGTTCTAAAAACCAGGATGATTCAGATTCAGATTCCAAAGGCACTGAGATAAATCATGGATATTTGCCACCTTGTCCTGAAGTCAGACCAAAGTATTTCATCCCTCTGGAAATTATTATTTCAGTCTCAGATCACTTGGTCTGAGGTGTGTCATATACATATAGCTAGACTTCAGAGAATTTTATGTTATATAAGTGAATATAGTCCTGTGTAATTTCCTTATGTTTTTGGTTTTTTTTTGTTTTTGTTTTTTTGTTTTTTTTTTTTTACCTGGTGATGAAGAAAAGAGTGAACAAAAAATATCCTTTCTTTGGAATTTTCTGCCATAAGGATGAAAATTCTCTTACAAAAGTCAGCACAAAGTCTTACAAAAAGGCATGTCTTTGTTTTTAATGTCTGACAGTTGTTAGTTGTTGTTTAATTTATTTTTTTTTTTATGGATTAAAAGGAATCTGAATTATCAGATTAAGTAGAGCATCATTAGACAGTTAAAATTCAAGATTTCAAAGGACTTCCTAAATTAGCTTTATTAACACCTAAGTCTTTTCGCACTGTTGATTCTATTCTCATTCTTGAAAAGAAATTGGAAAATTCAGAATATTAATGCCTACTATGGTTATCTACTTAGCTGGAACATGGAAAAGGTTCATCTTTTGTTCTTTATACATCATCCATTATGATTGTACTTCAAGAAATAGAAAAGCTGACACCTTGAATTGCTATAAGAAAATGGAGCACATAATAAAGAAAACTGAGGGGTGATTCAACTACAGGAAAGTAAATTCTATGGGCACTGAGCAATATATACACTCTCATCCTGTAAAAAATTAACATCCATGTTAACCTATGTGAGAAAAGGAGAGTGAAGCAATTTTGCAAAGAGCCAGATTTGCCCATCAGTAGCTACGTGAATGCATCTAGTTTGAAAATAGCACAGCAGCTAGTCTTACAAGCCTAGCTTTAAAGCAGAATTTATATATTTAATCCATTAATTACTGTGACCACAATACCTCCTAGTTAGTTCTCATCTTTTCTTCACAGTCTCTCTACCTTTAAGAATTCATATTTTACTAGAAAATAAAATGGAGAAAATGTCATGTGATCATGCACATATTCACCTGCAAAACTCTAAATGAGGAATTCACAAAAATCTTTCTTCTTCCTGAAGATAACTTCAATATCTGTACAGGACTGCTGCAAGTACAGAAGACAGGGTATTGTTGCACTGACTCCATATCCTTTGGTTCTCACAGACTTTGGTTAAAACCCCACACATTTGGGTGTTATTTCCTCAGGAGAGTAAAATCAAAGGGAGAGAATAAGACTCCTAAGCAACAGGATGTTCAAAGAAATAAAAGAACCAGTGCCAGAAATTACAGCAAAACAGGCAGGCAATGTGGAAACTGCCCATGTGATACTCATCAGTTATACATTCATCTGATCAGATCATCTCAGTTCCGGTTTTCTTCTGTTTCTTCTGCCAGATTTCATAGTGGTTTTGTGACACAAATAGATTTCTAATGTGAACTAAAATTGAAAATTCATTTTGTCTTGTATTGCAGGTCTTTGAAAACAAAATCCCAGAAAGGACAGAGTTCATTTAGGAAACATGACAAATTGAAGGTATACCAAGTGTCATCAGAAGTTTTTGAAGAATGTTTCAGAAAGGATAGGTATGTCTAATTTTTTATCTGTATGACAGTCAGTAATAGTTAGGCAAGACGGGAGGGGGAAGTAGAAGAAAAATACTTTGCTAGCACTCCCATTCAAGCTGGGCATCTCTTCAGGGAAGTAGAAACAAGAAAAACTTAGAAAAGATCATGTCAAATGAGAAATTTAAGCCACATCAAACTTTGGAAAATTCAGAAGTCTGTGATTTGAAGCCCATGCTCCACAGCTAAAGCTACAGGAAACAAAAGTCAATTTAAAATTTGAGTGACATTCAAATTGAACTCGCTCCTGCCCAATAACCCCAACTCAAGGTAGAATTTTAGGGCCAGAAAATGCAAGATTCTCCCATAACCTTCTGCTAATTAAGAAACCTTCTGCCATGTAAAGTATTTTTTTTCTATTTCCCATTATGTTTCCCCTCCTCTTCCTCCCCTCCCCCTGCCTCCCCTTTCCTCCTGCATTTTCATCTTCTTTTTTCATCCCCTTCTCCTTTTTCTTTCAATTTCTTGATTTGTGCTTGGGCCATGATGTTAACTCACAGTGATACATTCCAGGTTGTGAAAAAACATCTGACAATCTGAAAATTATTAAGTTCTTCCAGTTCATACTCAATGCTTCAGTTACTGTGGAGAGCAGGGAACTGTTGGAGTGATAAGAATCATGGAGCACTGGTATCTTAGTTTGTTCTTCCTTCTTACGGTCAGCTATCTGAACATAAAGAAGACAAAACCTCAAGTGATGCAGGGGTTCCTCTGAGTCCCTGCTCCCTACATTGAGAGTTTTGAGGTTTTGTCACACCACAACTCTCACTATTTAGATAAATCAAGAAAAACAGGAGTGGAAAATCACGTGGCAATAGATGTTAGGATTTCCCAGACTACCTCAGTGTGTATTTTGCTATGTATTCTGAGAGTAGAACATGACAGATGACAAAAATGACAACACGAGGACTATGACTACAGTCAGCCTGTACTTTCCTCACTCTGTTTTCTCAGTCTGATCCACTCATGAGACACTTTTGCTTTTCATCAGTCTACATCTCTAGCTTCAGGAGAGAGAAATATAAATCAGAAAATACTTCTTTATATTTATCATTCCTAGATGAAAAATAATGGCCCATGAAATGACAAACCTGCTAATCTGATCTGACTTTGAAATTTTTTTCTCTGTTTCAGAAAGTTTATTAACTGACATTCTCAAAGCTTAGGAGAGAAAGATTAAAGATAGAGCTGGTACACAGCTTTCAATCATTAAGGCAAATGAAAGCAGAATAGTATTAAAAAAAAAAAAAAAAAAAAGATAAGTACCAATTAGCAATGATGGAAAAGGCTCAAGCAAGTAGTAAAAAAACCCCTCAAGAATATTTTAGAAAAATACTTCTTTTCTAGGCAAAAAAACCAAGACAGCACTGGTTTCAGGTAAGAAGCCATCACTTTAACATTTGAAATATATCTGTCAGTTGTACTTTTCCATAATTGTGGCAGCTCAGGAACACAATTACAAATTAAGACAGTCTATGGTTGTTCTAGGTATATAATGCTTTTATTTATGTATTTGTTTATTATCTAGGAAAAGAACTGCAGATCTGTAAGGAATGATTTATAGACCAGAATAGATAAGATCCTTCCAAAATAATTGGCCTAGAGGATTCTGAGAAATTATATGAGTTATTTCATGTTGGTGCTTTTTATTTGGTTGGGGTTTTTATTTGTTTTGTTGTTCTGATTTTTACATTTTTTTAATGGAAGCCATATTTGCTAATAATTTGAATTATTTTTTTTTTTTTTTTTACTTTCCAACTCTTTTTTTTTTTTTTTTTTTTTTAGCTGGTGGATGATGGAAGAACTTTTGTAACTGAGCAGATATTTAAAAAATTTTTTGTTTGAGCCATGGACACAAGCGAAGGCTTAGAGAATATCTCATTTCTGCAGGTAACAATGGGACAGAGATAGCTCTGTTGTCTGATTCAGGTATAGTGTTGTTTGCCTCAAAACTTAAGACTTGCACACAGAATAAAGTATATCGCTGTGGGTGAGAGCACCACAGCCTTGTTTTTAACTGTCATATTAAAATAGTCCTTTGGAAGTATATATCTGTCTTAAAAAGCAAACAGGCAATAGGTCCTGCAGGTATTACCCCACCCTTTTAGCACAACAGTCCAGCCTAAGAGAATGTTTATTGCTGGGACTAAATCCCTTACTGATCATAAAGATTAAAAAAAAGCTAAGTGTTTTAGCATCTGAGTATCAGCAAGGCTGATCCAGAAATCTGGATTTCTGTTAAGAAATCCTGCAGTGCAAACATCCTAAAAAAATGCAGGTAGTATACATAGCAGCTCTTTATACAGACACCAGCAATCGCCATGAAAGTTTTCCACAACAGAAAGCTGGATTTAAAAAGAAGTCATTTATATTGATCTATTTTAACACGAATATACAGGGAGTAAGTTTTCAGCTTTGACCTGAATATTTTCTGCCTGGAAGTGGAAAATACATATTTCTAATGATTTGTAATTGTGGCAGATCAAAGACCTCTTTCCTCTGGGCATGCAGAGGTGGCTCTGAGGCTGTATTCATATTGCCATTTTGTGAGACAGAGAATGACAAATGTATTGTATATGAAATCCCATCAGATTTAGAATTCTTTTGTTTCGTTCTGTGAGGGCTATAAATAAGCCATGTGGCACAAAACATACTGCTGAGTGAAACAAATGTGCACACACAAAATAAATCAGAGAAACCTTAGTGGTTTACAAATGGGCATTTTCAACAGGATCCAACCAGAGAGATGGAGAGCTTTTTTTACACAAATGAAAGAACAGCTTTACTGCTTTCCACAGGCACTTCTGGGAAGAAGCTTCTATCAAATATTCATGGTAGCCTCTTGTCTACACAAGTCTGGTTGATGGAGCAATAGTGTCGACTCACCTGGCACCAAAACTCAGCCATTTTCCCTTTTTCCATCCAGTAAATCTGTTGCTGTCAGTGATAGGAGCTGATGGGAAATGATAGCCTTATTGAGCTGCCTCATGAACTGTAACTCATTTGTTTTGAAGACCCAGACTGACAGCCTCTGCATTTCTCCCTTCCAGTGAAATTGAGTATAAATCACTTTATCATTTTTTCCCCATGACAGTTTATCAGAATTCTAGAATTTTATATGAAGTTATAGAGGCTGGTGGTAGAAATAAGACCCACAGTCGATCTTGTTGTTGGAGGGCAATACATCTCACAAGGTTTAACACTCCCATAAAAATTGCAATTTGGCTTCCACTAGCCAGACTTGTGCATACACATATACACAAACCCACACCAGCATGGTGACAGAGAGGGAATTCTGATCAGGGTAAGTTCTAGGCAAATATTCTACTGGGCAAATAAGCTAAACTTATACTCCTGTGAACTTCTGATTTGCTTTCAGTTCTTGGGAAGTTAATTTCTTATTTTGACTTTTTGGTCTTCTAATATATTCCATGACCGAAAAAATTATTTGCTTTTTGCAACACAATAGTGTTGCAGTGGAGAAGAAACTCTCTGCTCTCCTTTGTTTCCATTCTTAATAATGTGCAAAGCAGAAAAATAGGGTGGGTGTACTAAAGGTGTTTATGTAGAGTGCTGCTCTAATCTTGAAACAGTTTTATGAATTTTTTATTTAGAAAAATGAGTTACAGTCACCAACAATCAGAATTATATGTCAAAGCTATTTTGTTAGTACATAACAGCCAGTTATTACTAATTCATCTTCTTTCCAAACCCTCTATGAGTTGATGCACACTTTGTAAATATTATTCATTAATTCCAGCACTGAAGTACTTGCTATCCTTAAGCAAATAACTACGTCTATTAAATAAATAAAAAAAATCAAGCAAGGCCCACAATCTACAAGAAGCAAGACAGGAGAGACATTTAGAAACTTATGTAAGCATGTAAAATAAAATAACTTACACTTCTGACTTTTCTCATTTAACTTCAAGGACACTTAGGGATTTGATGACCACTGTCTAGGAATACAAATCATAATAAGGAATCAGGCTTTTTGTTTGATTACATTGAACTGAAACGTGTCTCCTTGGGCCCCTGGAAGCAGAGCACAAAGGATGAACTGGGCTGAAATGACTGGATTTGGGGTGATCAGGGTGAATTAATTTTTCCAACTGATTATTTGTAGCTTTTGAAATAATTACATAAAATTTTATTTTCTTCATCCCTGGGGATAGGTAGCCAAGATTGTAAACCTTTCTATATAGGGGACAGGACAGGTGGTCATCATTTCTGTAGGCAGATGACATAATGAAGCAGTGTGGTCTTAAGCCTTCCCTATTCACTTCATTCATTTTGGCAAGATGCAGCATTATGGAGATGAGCCACATAGGTTTTCCTACTTTATCAGCCACACTGACCATGGCAAAATTTCACAGTAGAAAACATGCTATAACAAATAGTAAGGTAAAGCCAGCACAGTAGATAACAAAGATCAAAATGGAAACCATATAGTCATTAACATTTAGGCCACAATGTAGTGAATACTTAAGCCTAGCTTAGAAGTGGTTCTCCAAAAGCAAAAACTTCATGTGACAAGACTGCAGTCTGTTTCCCTTGTTACTATCCCTTTCCCTGGTGTTACTACCATAAAGTTGCAAGTGAAAAGGTGTTTGAATCTGATCCTTGTAACGCAGCAGGTAATGAGCATGTGTCTTAAGTATTTTAAATGGCTGAATACTGACATCAGCTGCTTGTTTTCTACTCCTTTATCACTGACTACTGTCATTCTTAATACTGAACAGCAGAAACCTCACCCGCTTTTCCGTATTATACTCCATTAAATGTTATTCCATCTGCTTTTATATCAGGGTGCAAGTACCATTAGACAATGGATGCTTGCTTGCCCCATTAACTCTAGTAATGATACACTGAATTTTGCACACCTGATGGACCAGTAAGCTAGAAGAATCTGCACAGAGTAAGCAGAAAAAAATCTGAGACAAATTTGAATTAAGTGTAAACTAACAATAAAATATGAAGATCCCAGGGAGATCAAGATTAAGGATATAAACAACACTTCATGAAGTTTAAAAAAAATTCTTATTAAATCCAATGATAAAAGCACTGAGAAGGCAACTTACATCCATGACACAAACCTAAACAAAGTGGGGATTAAAACCAAATGCATTTGGATCCTTAGTGGTAGCATTTGCAGGAGAATTCTGTAAAAATCAAAACAAGGGAGCACTTTCGGTGAAATGATTTGATTTCAGATCCTACTATTGAAACACAAAACATTAAAATAATCCTGATAGAATTTCTCCTCCTAGATAAATTAATGTATGAAGTCCACAGTCTCATGTAGATTTCAGAGCTATGGGAAGAAACAGTTTCAGAAAGGCAGCTGAAAAAATATTTGCAAGAAGTAATATTGTAGGGCATGAAAAAGGACATACAAACTGAAATAGATTTTCTCTTTTGTTCATAATATTCCAGGCTATCCACAGAAAATACTGCACATACACAAATTTAGTTCATCTACATAGTTTTCTGGGTTTTTTTAAATTATTGTAAGGTACTTATAAAAAAAAATATTACATTTTTGAAGTCTGTTTCTTCCCCTAACTTTTTTTCAAATATGCTGACATTGTGCATTACCCTTAGGTTATAGAAAATTATTAAGTGAGCAAATGTCCAGAAAACACACTGCCCTGAACTCTCAGAAGGTTATTGCTGTTTTCATGTGGAGAGTTTTAAGGGCTGTTGAGATGAAAAGGAATTATAGCCAAGTCACTTAAGTGTCATGAATTTTCCACTGTGCTTCAGGCACAGTCTTTGGGAGCTTGTGTACATCTTGCTAATAGCTTGACCTTTGTGTATTATTAAGATGGAATTTTACACAATAAAAATACTGATAAATTTGAGCTAAACAGCATACTTTGAAAAGGCTATGTTTAAAGATGCTAATTGAAGCAGTTTTGTAAAGCAAAATGGTATCCTAATTGCAGAGAGGATTGAGATGCTGGCTATCACACAATAGTATACTGACAGTTTAAGCATTTTAAGGGAGGTTTTTCTTCCTTTGGGTAGCTGATATTCTTCTCTTTATTTATGGATTGGAGAATACACAAGAGAAACAAATAGTGCCTTTCTTCAGACACTTGTCTGCTCCCATCATAAAGTGAGTCAGAAGAATAGCATTTTTTAGCATATTAATCAGACTGATTTTCCTTTCATCTACATTTCAGATAGAAATATGTATATTATTAGCACAGTTTCACTGCTGCTGAAATGATAGCCCTGAAGGACAATAAAGCTACCAGAAAAATGAGGCAGTTAAATTATATCAAGGCAGACTCATCTTTGTTGCTGTATAGAAGAATTGTAGGTGCTCCATGAGGGTCACAACTTGGGATCACTGAAAAGGACTACAAAATTTCTGAGCCAAAGTACTGCAATTCAACTAAACGAGAAAGGCAGCTTGATATGGAAGGAGAGAAAAATTGAGAAATATTTTTTGTAAAAAAATCAATAGATCTTTTAAAAAAAGGAAAATCCAGAGTGATTTTTGAAAAAAAATAGCCTGCAAAGTAACCACTGTCAGAAAAGATGGGATTCAAAACGTCTGGAATTCAAAAACAGAGGAAGCAGATGGCACCAGACCTTGACTTTATGTATACATACTGTGAACAGTGATGTTTTACCTGTTGCATATTTTATTTCTTCAGACGTGTTAAGTCCTCTAATTTGTTGCATATTATCTTTGCTGCAAAAGTCATCTTTGTAGTACACCAAATGAGGATACACATTAAAACAACTGATTCCATGATTTCCTACCAGAGTTTCTTTAAACTTTAAAATTGAAGAGATTTTTCTTTTTTTGCCTCTTCTTCTGTCTTTGAGAATATGGATTAGAAAATTTAAAATTACTGTAAGAGGTTTCAGTCCTGTTGGCCTGATTTAGATACTCCCACCACTCAGACAGATAACATCTTTTGTCAGCACTAAATTTGAAACACAAGTCTCTCCGCCTCACCTGTGGAAACCTTGAGTATATTTAGTAGCACTATCTCCTTGTAACTCCATGCTTAGAAGCTATTGCAATTTTAAAAATTATAGGGTATTAACTGAATCAGAATTAAAGTGGGAATGACTTAGATACCTCTGTGATCAGGCATTATTGTAATGTGTCTCTGTTCTCATCTCTGCCTTCTGAGATGAACCACTTCCATGGGCTCTACTGTTATTTCAGCTCTCTGAGGAGAAATTTTGGTTAACTTTTTTTTTTTTTTTTTCTCTTGATAATGAGACCTGTTTCTCTCCCATGAATCTTTGAATCTTTAACTCTTTCAGGTCCATGGATTTTGAATTCATATATACATATATATACATGCAAAGGTCTCTTTTAAGTTTTTCTGAAAGGTACTGAAATAACCTGAAATCAAAGTCTTTTTATTTTTTCCTCTGATCGGACTGTTTCATTTGTTTTTTTTTCATGTAGCTGATGGCCAACAAAATAATTAGTTACAGAGTTCTCATACAACTTCCTTTGGAATCCCTTTGCCTGTGTATATATATTTTTTGATATTAAGAGTGTCATGTATCCATATCTGAGACATTCTGCCTATTCTCTGCAAATATATTTCCATATCTAGTCCTGGATTCAGCCTCTCTTAACATAATTACACCCATCAAATATTAAGTCTCCTTGGAAGCAAATCTGAAACAGAAAATAGTTCATTTGCCAGTAGATGCTGGTGATGATGGGAATGCCTTACCATCTGTGCCTCTTCAGGTTATGATCCTGTCAGATCTCATAAGGTAAGCAGATTCTGGCCTGCATAGTAATTGATTGGGAACTCTCCAAAGAAAATCCCAGGTGCTAAGGAAAGTAGCACTGGTGATTCAGTGTTTGGCACTCTTCCCTCTGCTCAGTAGCAGACCAATGTCTCAGCATAATATTGAGAAACCATTTGATAGCTCAGAGTGCCAGATTCCAGGGGAGACATAACCAGTGCAGATGAGACTTCCAGTTATGAAATATCTGGGGAACTTCTCGCAATGTGAGAAGGCAAAATAGGATTTTGGAGTATAAACCCCAAATTTTGCTTGTGTGGCAAACTGCTGAGCTGCCTGGGAGGATTTGATACATACCATAGTAAAGAATATTTTAGAGCACTTAATAAGCAATGTAAGCACACAAGCTTACGTGAAGTGTTTTGGGACAGTTCTTGAAAACTAGTTTAAACTATTGCTACTACTGTTGGTGTTCTTTCTATAAAGACAGGCTAGACTTTTTAGATGCAGTGTAACTGTATTATTAGGCACTCTTAAGTTATGTGATTTAGATAAAAAGAGCAGCTTTTGTCAGATCAAAGAACAGCCAGGGAGCTGAAATGCCTGATTTGTCTTCCTGTTCTGTTAATACTCAGCCTGTGGCAAGCCAGTTGCAAAGAAAACTGGACTGCCTTAGCAGGGTGCAGTTTGCACAACTGTTTCTAATCTATTAATGTGACCTCTTGGCAGAGTACTTATAGCATGCATTTGTTTCTGATACAGAATCAGTTTTAATTCATAATTATTGTATTTCTTGCAAATGAAAGTTCATCAGAAAGGAAAAAAAAAAGAATAAAGTGTCCTTATTGAGATTAAGTACCAACCATAATATTTTTTATCAGAGGGGTGACTGTTCTGAAGGGAGATTTATAATTATAAAGGCAGCCTTTAGGAGAACACTGCTCTTACTCTATTCAGAGACTTTATAATGTGTAACAAATAAGTTATGTCACAAGCAGAAATACTTTACTACTTTAGCCCATAACCATCACTCCGTGCACTTGAAGTGCCAATGGGCCTGATATAAAAGTGGAGTATGATCATCTGTTCACATTCTGCATAATATTACCTTCACAAAAGGGCAATACATTGGACAGCCCTTTCCAAATGCCCAAATGCTAGTCTTTCAAATTCAATAGCTTCCCTTCAAATATGATAGGATTCACCATGTTTGGTTTTTTTCTGGAGACACATTTAAATTTATATGGAACTGAAAATTTTTAAGATAAATGTTAATTACAATGCAACCTGTATTCAAGGTTTAATAGACCATTTGATTGCAGCATAGTGTGAAACAGACTGAAAGGGAAGCATAGAGAAAGCACATGTATATATATTTTAGAAATAACTTTTCAGGGAGAAGAAAATTAAACATATTTTTTAGCTTTTCATACCTTTTGATTCTTATGTTGATTACATTCTAAGCAACTACCTGCTACCTCATGTTTCCCCAATAAGCTTGACGTTAGTAAGAGGAAATTGAGAGAAAAATGTGCAGCAGAGTATCACATTTTGGCAGTGTTATTTCTATTATGTTTGGAAAGTATTGCTGTATGTGCGTTTCTTTGTTTTATATTAAGAAAGAGCAAAGTCAAAGATGTACCATTTTTGTAGAGTTGCTGAGGCCTGTGAAGGTTCCTCAAGAAGTTAGTTCTAAATGCCTTCCATTTTCCCTTGTTCGGTAAAAAATATCAGTATTCATGGCTCTCATAGAAAAAGAGATTAGAATTAAACATGTTTGTCATTGTATTAAAATCGAAGAAAAAATTGGAAAGACGAACTACTTTCCTTGGTTCCAAAACTAACTGGAACCAAAAAATTTTCAAGTCACTAAGTTGCATTTATATCATGGAATTTCATATTTGAGCAGTTGCCTCTCAAAAGCTGCATAATAGGAAATCACCCTGTGGAAAAGGAACTCTGTCCTGGCACGGCTATTCCTTCTCTTTGCCCTTGCTTGCTGTTGAACATGAAAAATTAAATTAAAGGCCGCTGAATTCCTTCTCTCTATTCTACACAAGACCCAGTAAGAGAAACAAGTCTCCACTCTTATAAACTGTTTTCAGAAATTGGATAACAGAGCTCAGCAACACATCTCACTCAAAGTGAGCACTGAGGATGTTTCACTTTCTGTTGCCTTCCTTGTACTTTCCCTTCCCATCTCCCCAGAATGAAATATAATTCAGTCTATGATATAAAAATATAGCAAAATACTACAAAAGTTGTTCCAACATGTATAAATTTATCCCCCCAACATTTAAAAATATGGAAAAGAATAAGAGTAAGGAAAAAAATTCCTTACCTTGGTACCAGTGAAAAAACTGCCTGTTGATGCCCTGATTTTCCCCAGCTATTTGTAATCTGCCTTTTACTTTTGTTTTTTGTGTGCTTTTATTCTCTTTACCCTGGGTGAGACTGTGTTTGGCTTTCCAAGTTAAATAGTTATGTTTCAGAACAGGAAAGCACCCATTTGAAGTGCAAAGCACACTTACACCAAGTCAGACAACACACTGAGGTCTGCAACTAAGGATTTACAACAGCCTCTGGCCACAAATAAGCACTTTGAGGTGCAGACTAATTCTGAATGAAAGGCAAAAATAACCTACAGACAGAGTCACTGGCACCTAGTTTTCAAGTAAAAGTCTGAATTAATGGGAAACTAATGATTGATTATATGACACACTTATTTTTAAAAGTTGGAATTCAAGGACTTGTAGATATTTTATAATTTAGAAAGTAAATTTCTCCATCAGATGTATTATTGAGTGTCATAATGAATAAGCTAAAGAAAAATTGTGTATCAGATTCAGAAAGATGAAATGGATTCTTTAGCTGATAATCCCAAATTTCTACATCTTGGGGAAACATTATGCTTTAAACTTAAAAATCTCTATTCATCTTCAAGTTTCTTTGGGCCAGGTGACAGATTTGTTCCTGGATCACAGATAAATTAAAGCTATTTGAGACCAGAAAACAACTTATATAAAAACCTATGACAGGTAAAAAAAATATTACTTAATTACTTATATCTATTATGAATAATAATATATAACAATATATTGTTACATTTAGATATTAACATATCAATTATATATGATTTAATAAAAAGTAAATAATTATTTATTATTAATAAAGCATTTATTTGGTTTACTTAAAAAGAAACCTCCAGAAATCTGCAAGGACATTGCAAACGAATTTCAATTACATTTTGAAAAGCCCAATATCTGACCTTTCCCAGGACATGGAATAAAATATAAATACATTGCCCCCAGAGTAGGTGGGAGTTTCTATAGTATTTTGTTTCTTTCTCAATTTTAGCAAACTTACAGAAACATCTAATAAAACTAACCTGTTCAGTTCCTAATAGCAAAAAAATATTAGAAACTTCGTAAGAAAAAATTTCCTTCGGAGAGTTCTGGACCAGAGATGATGATTCATAAATTCTTTGCAGAGTAATGTGAACTACAAAGATGTAAGCTAATTGTCTTGGGTTAGGGCAGTGGTGTTCTGTGGGGAGGTGGCCACAGGGGTGGTTCCTGTAAGGAGCTCTGGATGTGCCTCTGAGAGTAACATATTCAAGAAAGGGAAAATGAAATTGCAAAGAAATAAGAAAAGGACCCGCAGAGTGGAATAGAGGATGAAGTGAGAGAGCAATGCCAGAGCAAAGACACCAAGGTCAGTGAAGAAGAAGGGGAAAAGGTGCCTGGGCAGAGATTTCCCCGCAGCCCGTGGTGAGATGGCAGCTGTGCCCCTGCAGCCCATGGAGGAGCACGGCGGAGCAGTCCCCGAAGGACCACGGTGGGGTACATGTGGATTTGTAGCCCCTGAAGTGTCACAGGTGGGCAGATGTGAAGCTGCAGCCTGTGCAGGAACACGAGGAGGGTCAGATGTGGATCTGCAGCCGTGTAGGACCCCGTGTCAGAGGAGGTGACTGCTCCCGCAGCAGCCGTGACTCTGTGTGCAGCCCAGGCGGGAGCAGTCTGTGCCTGAGGGACTGCACCTCTGGGAGGGACTCATGTCCCAGGGGTTCCTGAAGGACTCTCCCGGGAGAGGGACCCCGCGTTGGAGCGGGGGAAGAATGTGAGGAGTCCTGCCCCTGAGGAGGAAGGAGCGGCAGAAACACCGTGTGGGGAACTGACCCTGAACCCCCTCTGCCCCTCCCTGTGCCCTGAGGTGGCAGGGAAGGGATCCGGGACCGGGGAGAAGGGAGGGGTGTGTGTGTGGCGGGGAGGTATTAAGATCTGGCCTTGTTTCCTCTTTTCTTCTTGTAGATTAAATTAGGTTTTTATTCTTCCGAAGTTGAACCCGTCTGGTTTTTGCCTGTCACTGAAATTGGGGAATGCAAACCTCCCTGTCCCTTTCTCTCTTAAGGAGCCTTTGGGTGGATTTTCTCCTCCCTGTCCCACAATGGGTGTGGGGGGTAAGCAAGCCGAGGCCCGGTTGGTACCGGCTGGGCCTAAACTGTGACAGCTATTCTGCATTATTTCATATAATTCCAATAAAAGATATTTAATTGGCAGTATTTTAATCTGTAAAAATAACTTGATTAAGCTTTGTATGTGTACATGTGCATGAATATGGACTAGCAGTTGCTCAAGGTGACCTCTGCTATGAATCCTCAATTATAGCAAAATATGCCGATCACATTTTGCCTTCTCCCAAATTATTTATGCCTCTTATACATTTTAATACACTGTTTATAAATACGGAAAATCAAATCGGTTTTGTTTATACTTTTCATCTTCCACACAGAAACCAGGGTTATTGTGTTTTAATTTCAGTCCCTGTATATAGAGTTTTGTTCATTTTCAATCAAGTGCAACTTCAAAATAAAAACACTTCCACTATAATATTTTTACTGGCACATTTCAAGAACACTTTGTCCTCCAATTATTTTCTGCTATCAAGATGGCAACAAAATGTACATCTGATTAACTGCAAAAATAAAATTCCAAATCATAGCTATTCTCTTTATATGTGCCAACCTCGTTTATTCACAAGAGAAGGCTGGGCTTATAAAGTGGAGAAATTAAGCTTTGTTTCCTAACTACACCACATAATGGGCAAGAGCATGTGTGTAAACATTAGATTTTTTTACTGATATATTTTTTTTCTGATAGTGCCACTTTTCTCTTTCTTGTTCTTCCATATGACAACACAGGGCTTTTGATTTATTAATCTGAAAGAATTGGAAACACTCCAAATACTTAAAATACAGTTAAATTTAAAGATATCAAATATTTTGGTAATTCAGTGCAACTCTTATTGGTACACTGCAGGAGTAAAAGCACAATACTGTGCCAATTTAATTTGAGGATGAAGGTAGACTGCTCAGACGCTGTAGAAATTATAGTGGCATCATGACACTCAACAGAGCACTGTTTGTTGACATTGCTTTACCCTGGCTGAGAACCTGGCACAAACATTATAACTGCCTAAGGATCAGAAGACTGAGAAATAAAGATTCATATTCAATACTATTTTGTGGTGCCTTTTCTAAATACATTTATGTCTGTCTGATTCTTCGTCAGTGAAAGCATTGCATTCATGTGGGGATCTTTATCCATCTCCATGATCTCTGTGGGGCATATATTCTGTTGTGATGTGTTGCCATAACAGGCAGGACTGGAATAACAATACTAAACTTTACTGAACTGAGGCTTTAAAGACATACCACCAAAACAAATAATCTGAGATACAGGGCGACTCAGCAGAGCAGAGAAGAATTTAAGGAGGCTGAAACCTTTCCAGTAGAATCATCAGTATGCACTCTATGTCATGTTAAAAATAAGCAATATTCAGCCTCTCCATGTGCACTGTAGGTACTCTGCCCTGTGTGGGACAGTCTGTTCTGTGGCCTACAAATCTGTAGCTTTTTCAGTGACAACCACACAGAATTGTACTTTCCATTCCGTGTGGAGGTCTAAGGGTATGTTTGGAAAACAAAATGGGAAGGAAAAAATCCTGCAATTATCTTCTCCAGCATATTTTGTAAAGTGTCAGCATGATGACACAAACAATTATAGTCTGTTTATCTGAACTTCCCTCTGGCCAAAGCTAGAGAAAAGCTGATGCAAGAATTAAAGAATTAAAGGTTAATAGAACAATTAGTGCCAATCAGCACAGTTTTATGGAAATAGATCTTGTAAGAACTTCTGATAGGGTGACAAATTCAGTTCACAGAGGAAAGGGTGCTGACATAGTATAACTTCTATAAGGCACTTGTCTGCATAACACCCAGATTAAAAATTAGCATTAGACAAAATTCCTTGTACCAAATACTAGTAATTTGAAAAATTGTAATTCACTGGTAAATCTCAGAAAACATTTGTTAATTGGGAACAGAAGTCAGAGTAATTCGAGAACAGAATTCATAGATTTACAGAGTAAAATCATGAAAAAGAAAATAGAAGCAATCCCTGAATGTATATGTAGGATGTGAGCGTTAGGACTGGAGTTTTTGTTTACTCTGTTCTTAACAATGTTGAATCAGAATCACAGAATAACAGAATATAAAATTATAATATAATCTAAAATTGGCAATGATACAGTATGTGTGGAGCAATAAGGAAGGTGATATATATTTGAACAGAAAATTTATAATAATGAAAGATGCTAAATTTATAAAAAAAAGGTATATCAAGATGTACTGGCTGGAAGTAGAAGCTAAATAAATTCAGATCAGACAGGAGAATTTTTTTAACACTAGAGTTACTAAGTAGAACACTTACCTAGAATGATGGGTTTCCCATCACTTTAAATCTTTTAGACTAGAATGAGTTTCTTTCTATAAGCTAAGAAGCAAATCCACCAGAATTCACAAAATTACTCAGTGAAATTCAAAGGACTGTGTTATTCAAAAGATCAAACTAGAGGATCACAATGGGCACACATAGTCTTAAAACGGATTACTTACATCTCAGATCTCAAGCATCTAAGTCTTAAACAGCAGAGTACATAGCCAAGTATAAAGGAGAAACTGTCATAACATTTCAAGAAATACCTTTGACCTTTCTACTATCCCCCAGAAAAATATGGGTCTGTTTTCTCCCCCAGCAGGAGTTACCATTTTAATGACATTTTCAGGCAGAGGACGTGTCTGATGATGCAAAGTTGGACTGAATGAAAATATTTTCCCATTAAAAAGTGTTAGAAATTCATGGATATCATAGTTCTGGTAAGACAAGAGACATTATTTTTAAACTAGGTTACTTAAATATGTTCTCCTCAGAGTAATGATAAAAAACTACATTATTCTTACTTAAAAATATGTTTCCATCTCTTATTGTGCAGCATCCAACACCTCTCGTACCACTTACAATTCCCTTTTTCCTTACCTTCCTTCCTTTTCACTTGCTAAAGTGCAAGTGATCATTCAGGCATGTGAATGATCACAGAATTGTTATACTTCCTATATATATCAAAAGACATTACAACTTCCCATATTAGCCTCAGCACACTATAGTTACTGAGAATTTTCTCAATTCAAAGTAATTTCTGCAACCTTTGAAGTATATTAAAACCTTTTAATAAAAGTTTTGTTTAATGACCACATTTCATATTCACACTTTTCATCCTCAGAAGAAAAAGCTGTACCAAATATTGTGGTGAGAACTACACTTCTCTGATCCTCAAGGTAAAAGGAAGATGCTAGAGTACTTCAGCAAAACAGCTTGCTGCAATAGATACCTACACACCTACTACAACCAGAACTCTTAAGATGTGATCCTAGGATTACAAGAGACATTAAGTACACAGATAAAATTTTATTTTTTCTAAATGGTTTCCAGATGAAAGAATAACACCCCCATGAAATTTAGTACAGTATTAGGAGGCAAACAATGTCTTCTTTTATTATACCACTACTCAGGTAAAGATTTGGTGAGATAATTTGTGTCTTTTGTAGCTCTCAGATGTCAGCAAATTTCTTCCAAGAGTGGTGTCCAGTAACCTTCAAATAAGCTTAAAAGTGTAACACACTAAAAAATACTAATGACTAGGCAAGGGGAAGACTTAAACTTGTTGGGCTGCTCATATATTTACCAACAGTGTAACAAGGCAATAAAAGGGAACAAACATTGACTTTGCCAATAAAACAAGAGTGTCTCAAAATACCAAACCTGATGAGAGAAAATATTTTTCTATTCATTCTTTTATGCACAGAATCCTTTTTATGTCAGTTTTTTATTATCTTGAGCCTGCTAGATACATGCTACTTGTGCTGGTGTATGTTATACACCTCAGCATTCTTACACACAGATGCAGTCCTTATGCAATCTTTAGAGAATTTTATACAGTCAGCCTCAAAAAAAAAAAAAAAAAAATATCCATTAGTTGAACTACTTAGAAATGTGTCTAAGAGATGAAACATAAACCTCTTTATTAGAGGACTTGTTTAAGAAAACTTTTACGAATTCCAATGAGAATTTTCCAGCTTTTCAGGTTGGTGTTTACGATGAATCTTTGGCTATGAGATACCAGCCTATGTTAAAATTTTTATTGCAGTTTAAGGACCATAAATCTGAAAGTAAAAATTCACAGACTATTTCATCTACATGGAAATATATTCAATGGACTTTCCAATACTATGCATTTTTATTGCCACAAGAATTATTTTTGTCTGAAGGGCTAAAACATATTCTACGAAAAGGAAAAATTTCTGTGTTAACCATCAGTTCAGTTTTCTGATAATATTTGGACATTTTTAGTGTTGCAGCAGTATTATAGGAATATTTTATTCTTCCATTTTTCCTGTGTCTGGATTCCTAGTAGTACAAATTACTAACAATTACCACTAAGATGAAAACAGTTTTTCTAGATACAGCAGCATTTAAATGTTATAGCCTAAATCAGCTAAAGAGACATCATTTTATCTTCTGCCATCCTTAGTGCATTTCATATTGGAAAGCCGGAACAAAGCTATGAAAACTTATTCTAAGCCAAACACTGTAAATGCAGGTCTTGTGGCTTTTTAATATATGATGGCTTGAAAAAAGTTACAATAAATTATTCATTAAATTCAAGATCTAATTAGTCATCACTGGTAGCTTTTTCCAAATAATAAAAATGACATTTTCTTCAGAAAAATGCAGTAGTGTGACTTATTGGGATTTTTCTCTCTTAGCTTCATATTTATTTTAAATACAATTCCTACCATTTAAGCTGTACAACTCATGTCAAGGCACTGAAGACAGAAAACACTTTTACATTTGACGTTTCCAAATTCTGCTTTCACTAGTTTTTTTTATAACATTTCAATGAAATTATTTAAAAAAACCTGAGTTTTCACCTAAAACAGCCTACAGTATGTACAATCTGAGTACTTTATAAACAGTAAATCATTAGAAGCAAAACCTGCAAAAGGAACTAGTGAAAGGAAGGCATCTCAGTGTTCAAAGGGAGGTGTATCAATATTCCCAGTAATCATTTCACATTGAGGCTGAATGCTCTCTTATCACTCTGGCCTATCATTCCTTTTTCTTCTCCAGTACACCACATATCACCAGGTTCATGTGATGTGGCTACATTTCCTGAGTCTGTAATCCTGTGCTTTGAAGGGAAGTCATAAACCACTTTTAAAAGGGAAATAAAAGATAACTATGCAGATTCCTCCCCACTTTCAATACTGAGAACAGTCACAGCAATAACCTGCTTAATCACTACAAAGACAAGTACATATCAAGTGGGAGCAAGCACACCTCAATCTCTTGGCATCAGTTCACTGGGTATCATCTTGTATTGATGCTTCAAAGTAAACATAACTGTGCCCAAAGCATGGCTTTTTAAAAAGAATGCATTCAGTCTAAGGGACAAAGAATACAAGCAGTCCTTCCATCTTGGGTAGCTATAAGTCTATCACAGATGGGGCAGTCAGATCTAGCATAAATCTCACAATTTTAAATCAACCATATGATACCATATGCTAGTAGAAATATCTAGTATTAGATGGATTAATTAGTTCTCTTTTCCTGGTGTTCCACTTTAGCCTTCTGCCTGGGCATTAGGACATGACTATGCATAGTATCACAGAATCATAGAATCATAGAAAGTGAGGGGTTGGAAGGGACCTTGAAAGATCACTGAGTCCAACCTCCCTGCCAGAGCAGGGTCACCTACAGCACAGGTCACACAGGAACACATCCAGGTGGGGATTTGAATGTCTCCAGAGAAGGAGACTCCACACCCTTCCTGGGCAGCCTGTGCCAGCTCCCTGTCAGCCTCACAGTGAAAAAATTCTTCCTTATATTTATATGGAACTTCCTATGCTCCAGTTTATAACCATTGTCCCTTGTTCTATTGTTGGCCACCCCTGAGAAAAGTTTGATTCTGTCCTCCTGGCACTCACCCCTTACATATTTATAAACATTGATGAGGTTGCCCCTCATTCTCCTCTCCTCCAGGCTGAAGAGACCCAGCTCCCTCACCCTTTCCTCATAAGAGAAATGTTCCACTCCCTTCATCATCTTGGTCGCTCTGTGCTGGACTCTCTCAAGCAGTTCCTGGTCCTTCTGGAACTGAGGGGCCCAGAACTGAACACAATATTCCAGATGTGGCCTCACCAGGGCAGAGTAGAAGGGGAAGAGAACCTCTCTCAACCTACTAACCACCCCCCTTCTAATGCACCCCAGGATGCCATTGGCCTTCTTGGCCACAAGGGCACATTGCTGGCTCATGCTCATCCTTCCATCCACCAGCACCCCCAGCTCTCTTTCCTCTGTGCTGCTCTCCAACAGCTCAGTCCCCAACCAATACTGGTACCTGGGGTTGTTCTTTCCCAGATGCAAGACTTTACACTTTCCCTTGTAGTTCATGAAAGGCCTCCTTGCCCAACTCTCCAGTCTGTCTTGGCCCCTCTGAATGGCAGCACAGCCTTCTGGGGCATCAACCACCCCTCCCAGCTTTGTGTCACCAGCAAACTTGCTGATAGTACACTCGATTCCCTCATCCAGGTCATCAATAAATATTGTACTGGGCCCAGTACTAATCCTTGGGGGACTCCACTAGAAATAAGACTTCCAACTAGACCCCATCCCATTGATTACAACTGTATGTGACAGAATAAAAAAAAGTGAAGTAAAATATAAAATGTCCATAAATTAGCATTTGCCATATAAGTTTTGATTACATTCTGTTTTTAAACATTAAGAAACCAGAAAATAATTTAACTTTGCTCTTTCCATATGGTCCTTTAAATCTTGTATTGTTTGGATTCAATATTAAAATAGGCTATTTGCCTTGCTATTCTTTGTAGAGGGAAGAAATTTCAAGCAACAGACTTTTCAAAAAACATAAATTTGACATACCTAGAAGGGAGTTAAACCAGCTTGTAATAATCAACTTGTATTCTCATTTTAAGCATGCTCTACTTATTACATTATTTTCACTAAGGTAAAAAACAAATCTGAATGTGGAGGAAATGTAAAATACTCTTTCAGTTGCCTTTCTTGAAAATTTAGTATGTCTATTCAAGGACTGGTCTTAAAGAATTTGAAAGGTTAAAAAAAAATCATTAGAATCCATTCTGTAGAAATGCTTCACTTGCAATATTATATCCATTGCACTTATTCAGATATATGTTTATTAAGATTTTATGGTGATTGTAAGGCTGATCATTAAAAATGCTTTCTTTGGGTTAGAACATTAGGTTGCCTAAAATTGCCTTTCTTTCCTGAGAAGACATAATAAATGTTCGTAACTTGGTTCAGATTTAAAACTGAAGTTCACAAACTAGTGTAAACTAATGGGAAAAAAAACCCAAACCCAAACCAACAAAAAAACTATAAAACCCAAACCCCACAGAAATTACAAGTATCACATTACAGTATCTGCAGCAAAATAATATAATTTACTAAAATAATGTTTTGTGGTTAACTTCACATGGCTACTGTTCCTGTATTAGCTTTTCCCATAGAAAAGGTATGGATATTACTTTTGATCCAACAGGGCTCTGAATTGTTCAGTGTGCATGCAGAAACTGGCAGTCTTTTAGGGAAGTTTCATTCTGCTAATCCCTTCAGAATGCAGCATTTATCACCTACCAAACAAGTGTAAAATATTTCAGTCCAAGAGGATTATCACCAGTGTCTTCCTCTCTGCTCTACTGGAGCAGAAGAGGAGAGGGCGGGAAGGGAGGCAGAGTGATCTGCCAGCTACAAAAGCAAAACAAATAAATTACAAGGAAATTTCTAAATAATTTTGGACAGTTGTCTTTGACCCTCAGTTATTTTATTGTGAATTTTTTTTCACTGCTGTTTTTAAATAGGCAATATTTACGAGCAACAAATCAAAACATGTCATATTTCCTGAAAACAGTAAAGCAGCAAAAACCACAGCTTAAACTGAAACTACAACCTTGACAGTGTAAGTGCAAAATAGACACGAGTAAAATTCTTTACTTCAAGAAACTGTGGTAGTCATTCACCTCCATACAAACATTCCTACCTTGCCTGCTCCTTGAACAGTTTTATCCATTACTTTTGATATAAATTAACAGAATTCAATATAGGAGTTAATACTGGGCTTCAGCATATTTTTTGACAGCAATATGATCTGCCTGATCAGGTCTTTGCCTGATGAACTGCTCCTTTCCTAGTAGGTCTTAACATTGATTTTTCAGTGGTGAACTGATGCTTTCAGAGAACTCATCACATGATAGATCTTTTTTTTAAGTGATAGCAGCTAACTTAGAGTTTATCACTGTATATTTATCATCAGAGCCAAATTTTCCTAACAGTTCTACTTTGTCAAATACAAAGACTACGAAATTGGTCTGCAGTTCTCTCTAGCTTCTTAACATTAACTTGAAGCCCTCTGTAAACTCAGACTCACTTTATTAATCACTTTTCCTCAACCAACACTGAATATTCTGCTGGAGCAAAGGTTCTAGCACAAATCCTGGTAGGATCTGTGTTCCAGTTATTCCCTTCTGAATATTATCTTTGTTTTCTATCTCTTCTTTGCTATGTGCCTATTGATTATCAAGTAAAATTTAACTTTCAAAAAGAAGAAAATGCACATTACTGACAGAGCATTGTAGCAAAATCCATGACTTCCTATCCACTTGTATTTACACCACTGGCAATGACATTACTCTCTGTACATTGTCCTCCCACAGAAAGCCCTCGGGTCACCTGGAGTGGTAGCTGTAGGTGGGGGCCACACTGGGCTGAAACATAATTGGTTTTCTGATAGATGAGCCTTTACTGACAGCTCTGATGAAATGCCTGATGCTTAAGTGTTTGTGATTGCGAAAGGTCCCATCATATTTTTAAGAAGAGAACTGTTGGCCTCCCCTGTGTTAAGATGACCAGAAGGACTTTATCAAATTCTGTGTAACTGAATTCTTCTTTTTTGTGTTGGTTATCTCTCTTTTCTACTTCTCTGACCCCAAACCAGCTGCTCCTACCTCTGTTTTCAGTTACCTCCATGGTTCAGCTATAGATAATGTGGTTCCTATACCCATTGTTTAAATTTATTTCATCAGCTTGGGAAAGCAAAGTGATGCATAAACACAAATCAGACTTTTTTTTTTGCCCCTGAGATTCTTATTAAAAAAAGTCAGCTGTACTTCATTTCATGCTGTAGGAACGACTGAATTTCTCTACTCAAAGTGAATTCCTACCATTTTTGCCAGGGACAATCACTTTTTCTGTAGCAAAATAGGACACCTTAAATTATGACAAGCAAAATTTCAATCCATCAGTATTAATTTACGTGCATTAATCTTAATTATTTAATCCAGAATGTTTGTTCTAGGAACCTTAAATATTGTATGAATGTTTAGCCTGCACACTACTCAAAGTAAATATAGTTTAAGAGATCTATGAATAACCTTAAAGCAGTTGTCACTGATTTTCTACAAGAAACTTGTGCAATTTATCATATCCCTTTTGCCCACTTTCTCCATGCTGCAACAAATGAAACATACATGTAAGGACATAGGATGCAGACTGTAATATGAATAGTATTTATCTTTTATTAAGTGGGTGAGTATACTGGTTCCAGAAAAGTATTATTCCTAGGGCTTCTACAACATCAAACCCAAGGATAACTCATTAAAGAAGGTACAGTTACAACATTTGGTTAATATATTGAATTGTTGACCTGGTCTCTAGGTCTGCTTTCCACATCTGTTTTCCCATAACTGAGAGGAAAGAAATAAAAGAAATCATTATGAGGATTCTGCCATACATATCCTACCAGTGATTTTTCACTAACTATCGTGAATTAGTGAGTTAAATCCAAACTTTTTTTTAGGTGGACATGCAGCTTTCAGGAACCCTAAAATTCTTTACTTATTTAACAGTGATTTTTCAGGATATCACTGTTTTTCATGATAGCACTTGTTTTTCTTTCCCCAAGTGATCCAGAAACATGAAGTAAAAGTGGCTAATCTTGCTTTTGTTTTCCTTATCTTTCAGATTACTCACACCAGCTTTTTAAAGAAATCAAATGCTCTGTAGCTTGGAAAGTCAATACACCAGAAAGACTTATGTAATCCAATTATACTCACCAGATCAGTAAAAAGAAAAAGATTTTTGGACCAAATTGACTGTTGGTCACTAGGAAGTGAAATTAATGGTTTCTAATACAATAAATTTTCCCCTTAAAATTCTATAAAAAATTTGAATATATGAGTATGATAACCTTAGTCATGGCAAAAGTTAGCAGAAGGAAGGTTAAATATATTGATGACTAGTTTTCTTGTTTGCAATAGGCTGAGATTTCCCTGAGAAATGGAAAAATACATACATGAGAATACCTAATGGGACTCATCTTACAAACAAGGCTTCAAACAAGTAATACCACAGTATGAACAAGACTACACATGGTGAACCATCAGTGTAAGGTGCCTCCATTGCAAGGCTCTCAAATATTGCATTTAAACTCCCTGTGGTTCCTGTCCTTTTCATGCAGGCAGCCACAGTCATCTTTGTTTTACAGTGATGAGCAAGAACTGAGATCAGAAGTTGAGGCAGAAGCTCTGGTTTACAGGAAATCTGGGTGAGCTGAAAGATTGACTTAAATCTCTCAAGATGTGGTCATTTTTCTTCAATTAAATGACTGGCTCGCTCAGTAAGCAGATGATATTTAATAGATTAATAAATGTTTACTTCTACATATAGAAATTCAGATGCTCTAACTTTTGCACATCTTATATTACAAGTTCACTGAAATATAAAAGCCAAACAACTTCGTATCATTACTCATATGTTTATCTGTGTTTTGTGATGAAAAATGCCAGTATGTCTGTTTCACTAAATCTAATTCAACATTTTGGTGAAGATGGAAATCATCTATTCATGCCTTACACAGTGTCAATTTTGACACCAAATGACTACATGATGCATGCTCCATAACATGATTTCCATATCAAGAAAACAGCAATCTTCTGTTTTATTATGAAATTGTTTTTGACTACATCATGCTTTTAGGGCTAAGACGTGACACTCTGAGAAGCCTTTGAAGAGTCTATGCCAGTTCCTAACCTGATTTTAATCAATATAATAATAATAATAAACCAAATAAACCACCATGCATTGGCTTCAATAAGGACATGTTTTCACCTGAAGCTTCTGCATAAAAAAAACCAAACCCAAACCAAAACAAAAAATAAGAACTAATTAAAAAGCTGAAGGAGCAAACATAGAGAAAAGATAGAGGGGTTTTTTGCACTTTTAGAATAGTGTTTCTTAAATCCTAAAATTCTATGGGAAATTGCTAATCCTCAATCCCTGCATTCTTATTAAAGTGTCAGATGAAAAAAATACTTATCTGAGCTTTCCAGAGTAGTTCATACTAAAATAACTTTCATTCTTAAACTATGACAGGTGAGTTGGCTGGGATAGATTTGAGGAGGCAGTGCAGTATATACAACATACTTGACTTTATTTTGGCTTCTGACACTGGGCTATGAGATGTCACTTGCATGAAAACTAAGGAAGAGTATAATAGATATAAATTACCGTGTACCAATTGCAAAGCTGGTTTAAAATCTCCTTCCCTAGTACAGCCCTCAGCTTACTATCCCCTTTTGATCTTTCAGGGAGGCTTTGATGAGATTGCCAAGAGAAGTCCTAAGGCATTCAAAAGGAACTTCAGGGCACTAGGGTGAATGGTTGAGGGATCAGGAGCACAGATGGTGTTTTAGTCAGTTCCTTCAGTGGCAGGAAATGCTGAAAGGAACAGGTAAGCACAGCTGATCAACTCATGGCTTAGAGGCTGGAGCCAGCAGTTTCTTTAATCATGGGGATATTTACATGCCACCGGGCCTGCTGGCAAGACAGTGTAGAACTATCACCAAGGGAGAAAAGGATTCTTGGCCAGGAGCTAGCAGGGATCATTTTGAGGGCTTTAAACTAGGTTTGAAGGGGGAAAGGGATAAACTAGAGGCCCACTAGAGATAAGCCTAGGTTTGACATGCCAAGGTTGGGGGTGAAATCGATAGCACAACTCAAGTGCATCTACACTAATGCACACAGTGTGGGCAACAAGTAGGAGGAGCTGGAAGCTACTGTGGAGCAGTACATTGGACTTGGTAATCTCAGTGGTCTTTTCCAACCATGACAATTCTGTGACTGTTAACTTCTCATACAGTCTCAATTTGTCTTGTTCTGAGTGTCTCGTATAGTACCAGTCTACCCAGAGTCACAAATTCTTAACGTTATTCTGTGGTGGAGAGTGTAGTTATTTCATTTGCCTTTCTAGGTACCTCAGTTTTCTAAATCCAACTCTTTCATGCTCTGAACTGAAAATGCAAATGTTTATTATTCATTTGCATGTTGGTATGACATTTTGTATAAGGTTTTCAAAACTGACACCCACTGCTTCATGGACACTGTAGGCAGGTTTTCAATTTATTTCACGTGCAACATCACTGGCATACTCTGACACAAAATGATAATCAGTGGTGGAGGAGAATCAAATAACTATGCAACTCCAGCTGAAAACATGAAGCAGTATGTTTTCAGTATGTTTATAATGAAAACTCTACCTTGCCATTCTTTCTCCTTTTCTTGAAGACAAATAGACAAATGCAGGATTTTCAAACAAGCATGAGGAGGGTTGGTAGAACCCCATTTTAAGAAATTACAAACTAAATACTCAAATTCCATCTTAAATGCAATCTAGGCTCCATGGCACAAGGTTTTAAAACATATTAGGAGCTTGGTGTATAAGGAAGGCAACCTGTTGTGCTTAACTATCACAGATTCAACGGGTGATAATCATTTAGGGTCGGATTCAGCTCATTTAACTTTAGCTGTCTAGAAGTCAGGTGTCTGAAGACTCATCATCAGCCTCTGGGCACACAGTAGTTTGCTCGTTTGTGAGTCCACATTTTCATGCCTATAACCCACCATCTTAAATAAACATAAGATTTTTTGTATTATTTGAAAAGAATTTTTAGAGTCTGGGTTATTGAAGACCACAATTATATGTGAGATAACACTATACAAATAGGTATATATAGGTAATTTGCCATGTATGCTTGTATTTTACACTTTATGAGACATGGAAGAGATGGGACTTTGTATGTATTAACTTTGAAAGCATGATTCTCTATAATAAGAAACCCTGGAGTACTGCCTGACACACAATAGTATCAGTGTGGAAAAGTTGTTTGTATACACTGTTTATATATACTTTTAACAGCCACATTTTTATGCTTGTGAAAAATAGATGGACACATAGCTTAAAGCTAAACAGAATGGGTAAAGCAACTAACCAAGTTTCCCATGTAAACTCTGTCAGTAAACTTTAGTCTTCATTGATTTTTCAGGTAGAAGCGACTCTCCTCTGCAGAATCTATCACCTATGCTACATACTGTGGTTTAGAAAAACATCATTTAATGATAAGTTAAAGATTGCTACACTCTTTTTCACTCTGAGAACTGAATTAGGATAAGTACTATTACCTCCTGGAGATGTTTTGCCTGAAAGATAACATCAAAATTAAGTTTCCATAGTCTGTTACATGCTCCTGCTTTCACTATGCTGAGAGAGACATTTCTTGAAAAAAATCCCAATTACTTCAGATTCGTACTTTACACTATTTCAAAGTGTGAAAACCCAAGAGCCTGGCAATTATCATTATATTCTCATTCCTGTAGCAGGTTGTATATGCTAATGAAGAGAAAAAAACTAATTACATAGAATCATATTCTGTTGTTACTAGGTACTCCTGTAACTTCTTCTGGCAAACAGCTGTCTGAGCTCATAACTTTTTCCTTTATTAACAGTTAAATCCACAGAATTCAGGAAGGCAAACAGAACAGGCAGACATCGTAGTTTTAGGAAACATCAAATGCTTTGAACCCCATCATTGATTGTCAATAATGAAGAATGCAGTTAGAAGCTCAAAAGCTTTCTGATTCTTCAGAAATTCTGCTATATTTTACAACCCTGTGCTGAGATGAAACTGCTTATGAGAGTGAAATACTCTGATCCATTCACAAAGGCACTGATAGTATTTGGCAAGTTGGATAGGAACCATTCAAGACAAAGTAACTGAACAAAGATGGGATATTTTTTACAATGTAAACCAGGGCACTCATAATGTAAGAAAACATCTGATGAGACCAAAACAAATTAAAATAAACAACAGATGAATACATTTGAATGGGCTAAGCATCAGAAGAACTGGCCACCACTGAGCAAAACAAAGTTAAAAAAAAATAAAATTCAGCTTTAGTAAGTTGAGGGAGGAAAAGAGAGTAATGACAAATATAAAATTGACAGAAAGAGGAAGACAGGGATTGCTATGTGTACCTGACTGGAAGTTATAGATGTAGAGAGGGAGTCTTTCAATTTTAAGATACAGTCAAAAGCCTGACAAATCCAACATTTTTTTTTAACTGGGGTACTGAGGCATGTCTCAGTTACCTGTAGAGAAGGAACAATTTTTTGAAATTTTTTTTTACATAGTTTTGAGTGCTCTGATGTTACTCTCCTCCAAGACTGAGAACAGCACCTTTCTATAAAAGGGTTCATAGGCATTTTAAAGATAATGGTGAGATACTCAGCCACACCATATAATTGATCACCTCATTATTGCTGAATTAGGTAGCTATTGTAGGGTGGAAGAAAAATAGCCAGAGCTACACTGTGGCCTGCTAAAGAACAGGCTTTTAGAATGAAACCCAACAGTAAACCACACTTTTGTTGAATTTATAAGGTCCCTTTATCAACCAAATCCTACTCTCAAAACACAGAATCCAATTTCTACCCAAACAGGTGTTTGTGGTAGTGTGATGAGTGAGCCATAAAGCCACAGCACAGCAGTCTACTCCTGGATTGATATATGCCCCTTAACGTTAATGTAATTGAAACAGCAGCAAAAGTTTTGAAAACATCAGCACTAGAGTGAACTCATACTCTTGGGAAAAATAATAACTGAGTTTAGCAGTTATTAGAAAAGGAGAAAAAATACTGTTCATAGCTAGTCCTTCATTCTGAGCTTATAGAATCAACAAAATAAACCAAAGTGGGCTGTAAACTGCAATTCGACAGCACTAAAGTCCATGAGGTTTTGCCAGAGAATAATTTTTCTGATTAATTATGGACTATTAATAAAATTCATCATCAAATCCTACTGTTATCAAAGTGGACATTAGTTAATTCACTTATCCATATACAACAGTTTGCTGCCTTTCAGTAGCAGTTTTGGAAACATTTCTTTCATTGGAACGAGAAAGGAAGAAAACATCATGAATGTTCAAGTGCTTCAGGGTACTGGCAGGGCTATGGGACTGGGAGCTTCCAGTAGATGGGTAAGAGCATTATAAAGAAGAAAGGGACCTGGGGGTGCTGGTGGATTGAAGGATGAGCATGAGCCAGCAATGTGCCCTTGTGGCCAAGAAGGTCAATGGAACCCTGGGGTACATTAAAAGGAGAGTGGCTGGTAGGTTGAGAGAGGTTCTTCTCCCCCTCTACTCTGCCCTGGTGAGGCCACATCTGGAATATTGTGTCCAGTTCTGGGCCCCTCAGTTCCAGAAGGACCAGGAACTGCTTGAGAGAGTCCAGCACGGAGCGACCAAGATGATGAAGGGAGTGGAACATCTCTCTTATGAGGAAAGGGTGAGGGAGCTGGGTCTCTTCAGCTTGGAGGAGACTGAGGGGTGACCTCATTAATGTTTATAAATATGTAAGGGGAGAGAGCCAAGAGGATGGCTCTTCTCAGTTATGCCCAATGATAGGACAAGAAGCCAAGGATATAAGCTTGAGCATAGGAGATTCCATATAAACACAAGGAGAAATTTTTTTACTGTGAGGGTGACAGGGAGCTGGCACAGACTGCCCGGGGAGGGTGTGGAGTCTCCTTCTCTGGAGACATTCAAATCCCCACCTGGATGTGTTCCTGCGTGACCTGTGCTGTAGGTGACCCTGCTCTGGCAGGGGGGTTGGACTCGATGATCTTTTGAGGTCCTTTCCAACCCCTCACTTTCTGTCATTTCTGTGATTTTGTAAGATGATAAAGCACTATGAGAGATGATAACCCACCACAGCCATTTTCAGTGCATGGCCTTATGGTCTGTGACCTTGCTGCTGCCAGCTGCAATGATAAGTAAGGACTATGGTAAAAATGACATTGCATTGCTTGTTGGCTGCACTCACACCTTTCTAGGGGATGGGGACAATATTAAACAGTATCAGAGGAGGAGAGTACTTCACACCTCATGTTGCTTTCCCAGATTCAATAAATGCTTACACATATGTGAAAAGATGCTGAATGCAATACAGTTTTTAAATTTCCTACTAGGTTGACATTGGCATAATTTTCGGTGACTGAAGGATGAGAATGTTTTCCTTCTGAAATTCCAATAAAAAGCTCTTTGGAAAATGCATGGGCTTGGTATTGCCTTGAAATTACTGATATACCCCTGGTTCATAAAATGGAGTTTATTTAATAGATTATAATCAGAAGGCCAAAGATTTCCTTATATTTAGACAAAAAGTAAATGTGGAGAAAGTATATTCTGGCCATTGTACCTACATTTGGAACAACAAATTTCTAAGTACAAAGTATTAAGGTATTGCATATATATTGAAAAAAAACCAACCCCCCCCCCCAAAAAAAAAAAAAACAAACAAAAAGCTGACACCAGTAGTGTAATTTAACTCAGATTTAAAAAGCAGAACACATTAGGGTTTTAATACTTTCACAAATGATGGGCAGGTACTCTTGCTGACTCCCTAGCTTTAAACATGGTGAATAATCATTCAGCCCTCATCCACAGCAGACTCAGGAGCTTGATTTTCACTATAGGGAAGGTCATATCAATGGGAGGCATAGACAACTCCCAGAAGAGATGTAATAGCAAAAGTATGTTCTGTAGTTGTGATCTTCTGAACATCTGCTTAACTGGAAATAAATTCACCTTCATATTCTTCTTTTTAAGCAAAACCAATAGTTTTCTCCCCAGTGCCTTAAACAACCAGTGAAATGCCAGCAATGGTACTCTATAACATTCAAAATCTATTTCCTTGCAGAGGAAGATGAGGAAATGCTATCCAACCAAAAGTGGGGTTTAGTATCACTTCTTTATCCCTTCTCATAGAGATGAGAAACATGGGGAAACTTGTATGAGAAAGGTAACAAAACCCAGACTTCATGAAGAATTTTGAAGATGTAAGGCTGGTTTGTATTTTCCTGTCAGTCCCCTATTTATTGCTTCCCACTTCTTGTTCTGTTTTATTACATACTAAGACCATGCACCATCCAGGACAAGCTCCGTTTATATTATGTGTGTCTAGGGCTCACAATTTAATGGCACCCTGATATCAAATTGGGGCCACTAGATGGTACTGCAATATAATTAATAAATATTAAAATGTAGTCTCATAAATATATATTTGGGGGTTTTGGCAATGTAGCATTTGAAAGATTGCAGAAATATTCATGGTACTGCCTTTAAATATATAATAAAACCTTCACGTAACTGCAATATATACAGTTGCAAAGCACATGGCAAAATATGAGCTTACCAATCCTAACAGTATTAATAAGGTACTTAATATTATGAACACACATATATGTTATTTATGCAATATGTACACACATATGTAAATTATCATATGGAATTTTCATCTGATCAGTCACTCTACTCATGCATTTTCATTTGTTTCTGTAATCAGTGCATTATTATTAGATTATGGGAAAATGTACATTAATATGCAGATGTATGTTTATTCATGAATGCAAAATTATATATATGCCAGAATTTTAAAAGATAAACTTTGTACAATAGGCAAAATCTATGCAACCATATGTCAGATTTTCCCATATTTTAAATGATTTCCTATCACAATTTGCTTCACTATTAAGGAAATGAAAAATTCCACTTTTATCTAAATGTTTTCCATATGCTATGTCTACAATATTAAACAGTTTAAATTTTATAATAAGTTATCTTCTGGCTGGTAAACATCTTGAGGTTTAAAAAATTCTGCAAAACTAAATTATCTGAAACCATAAGCATGCTTAATATTGTCTACCCATGAAACTACCCTCAGAATAACCTAACACTGCTGGTTGCCAGCACTATTTTCAATTTTCATCTGTTAGATATATGATCAAGCATGTCAAATCTGCCCTGAGTAACAGAAGTGAAAAAAATAGTAATTTACTTTAAACATTCTGATAGCTATTTATCTGAAAACCCTGGTCAGATTTACCGCTCAAAGGCATTTACCTACAAAGTTAACCAGATGCTTTGAGTTGAAAACTAATTTAATTTCTCTGTTATCTTAACAGGACATCTGTTAAAACAACATCCAAGGAAGGTAATATGTTCAAAATTAAACATGCTGCAGGTTGTTTTATTAGAGTATGTGCAACATTGACATTTAACTGTTAACAACCACCACCTTACAAAAATAATTTGTAAATGGGGAATCAAAGCAGTATAATCATTATACTAATAGACGTGATGTAACAGAGAATAAATATGTGACTGGTCTAAGTTCAGCCTTGCTGCCAAATTCATTGCTTTGTTACAGATGAGTTACAAGGAAGATGAATGAACCATTTCTTTTGTTTCCCTCCTTCACCAGCTTCATCTAGATATCAACCTGTCCCTTTAAAATCAGAGCACATTAGATGCATAAAATGTTCAGCACTCATAGCCAGCATGTTTAAGCATTATGAGTGACAAGCTATGGAAATCAAACCCTGAAGTAATTTGCATTATTTCAGTTAATTTGCATATGAATATAAGCTGCATTTCAGAGCAACTAGGTATCAAACCAAGCAGTGGCACATGAAAGTCAGATGCATAGGTGTATGTGTGCTTGCTGATGTTGGGATATTCAAGTGGAGACATAAAAGCAGGTGCCTATTTCTAATGTTCCTTACAATTTTACTGGAATAGATGGTGGAGAGAAATGAGAATGGTAGGAGTAAACATGGGCTCCATAGTTCCTTCCACCCCTTCCATTTATTCCCACAACTGCAAGCCTGATGTTAATATGTCTGTTGGAAGTAAGTGTTGTGACCATAGCTGCCTCTTCCTCTTCCCATTAGGTTCATCCAGTGGGAAAGGGATGGACTGCACTTCAGCCATTAAATGTCAGCTATATCTGGCTAATCCTGGACTAGCATCTTAGGTCACAAAGAGAAAGGTGGAATTATCAGTAGCTAAAAAGTCGCTATTGCATGGATGCCAGCTGTGGCTGGATTTCTAAACTGGTCGTTTCTCTTTAAGACCTTTTGCATCAGATGCTCTCCAATAGTCTTCACTGGCTGCTGAGCCTGGCTGGGGGCAGCCATATCTGGCCTTACTTTACCATGAACCATGACCATGAGTATCATATCATCATATCATAGCATATGATGTCAAACCACAGATTCACAGATTCATGGATTGGAAAGGACCTCTGAGATCATCAGGTCCAATCCTTGATCCACTGCCACTGTGGTTACCAGACCATGGCACTGAGTGCCACATCCAGTCTCTTTTTAAATATCTCCAGGGACAGAGAATCCACCACCTCCCTGGGCAGCCCATTCCAATGCCTGATTACCCTCTCTCTGTAAAGAACTTCTTCCTAATATCCAACCTAAACCTCCCCTGGCAGAGCTCAGGTCCATGCCCTCTTGTCTTACTGGTAGCTACTTGGGAGAAGAGATCGACCCCCCCCTGGCTACCCCCTCCTTTCAGGGAGTTGTAGAGAGTGATGAGGTCTCCCCTGAGCCTCCTCTTCTCCAGACTGAACAGCCCCAGCTCCCTCAGCCCTTCCTCACAGGACTTGTGCTGGATCCTTTCACAGCCTCCTTGCTCTTCTCTGGACCCGCTCCAGCACCTCAATCTCCTTCCCGAACTGAGGGGCCCAGAACTGGACACAGGACTCAAGCTGTGTACCATATCATATTAATCATATCATATCATCATATCAATCATATCATCTCATGGTTCTTAGTAGTACGAACCATGACTACAAATATGAAAACACTAATTTTAATCACAGTGTACATGGGCAGCTGGGGAATTCCACTTATGTAATTTCTTACATTTGTGCTAATTACTCTGCTTTCAGTACGTGGAAAAAAGTCAAACCTGTAGTTCAGCTACAGAGCGGGTAGTACTTGTAGGTACTAAAACAGCAGCAAACTCTCTCCCTAAACCATAATTTCACCAGCAGTTCCTCTGCACTCCCAGAGCCATTTCTCTCTCCAGGGGTATTCCCCAGCAATGCCACTATATTGCCTTCCTCTTGCTCCCTATCAGATATTGAAGAGCCTTCACTGAGTTTTGGTTAACCTTCCTGATTCATTCTTAGCTCAGCAGAACAGGGGAAAAGTTGAAATTTTCAGTAGTTTGTTTGACTGCAAGGATTATATTCAATGTTTTCAATACTTCCCTGAATACAGTATCAGATAACATAAATATTGATATAAAGGTAGCTTTGAACTAAATGGCTTTAATTATTTTGGAATGTGTTATTTCTTCTTCCAGATAACAAGGATAACCTTAATCTTTCTTAATTTTCTTTAATGTACTATATAGCTATATAGCTATATATGTAATGTACTATATAGCTACTATATATATATGTATACATAGCATCAATTTTTTTCAATAATAAAGCATATAAAATTGTGGAAAATGAACTGATTATCTATTACATGATAATTACTTTTTTTTTTTTTTTTGGTAAGGGGCAACAAGCTCTGTATGTTTGGAAATAGGAATTCAGCTACAGAAAGGACAAAAAGAAAGCTGAAGTACTCAACTTCAGTAAAGCTGAATTACTCAACTTCAGTAAAAAGCCTAAAGGCTTTTTAGGCTGTGTACCTAAAGAGGTACACATTGAAAGGACAAGGGGCAATGTCACAGATTTCAATTTCAATGGAAATTTCAACTTTATATAAGGAGAAAGTTTTTCACAATAAGAATGGATAGGAGCCAGAGTGGTTGTGAAATTTTTATCCTTGGAGACCTTTAAAACTTGACTGGCTAAAACTCGGAGCAACATGATCTAACTTTGAAGTTGGCACTGCTCTGAGCAGGAAACTGGATTAAGTGACCTTGAGACGTATCTTCCAACATGAATTAGTCTGTGATTTTGTGGGTCTAAGTTATCTTATATTTGCAGATACTTGGGGTGGGTAGAAGAAAATGTGCTCAGGAACATTTGAGTTCCCTTTAAACTTCTGGCAGAGAAGAACCTGATTACGTCTACTTTTTTTTTTTTTTTTTTTTCAGTTTACATTTTAGTCGCTAAAATTCATTCAGTTCTTTGTATCCTATTTAATAATTTTGATTCTAAGTAAGTTTTTTTTTAATCTTTCCTATTCTTTCATGTTCCCCCTGTTGCATCTCAGGACAAAATAGGAAAAGAATTAACCTCGCTTGTATGCAAATAGCACCTTTTTTTGTTTGGTTGGGTTTTTTGCTTGTTTTTTTAAACCAGCAGTGGTTTGCAACTCAGATTTGCAGTGCTCAAATCATGAGGAGTTGCTCTTTAACTACACTTGGTGAGCTATGTGAATACTAGTACCACTTAGGTTCTGTACATAAATTTTAATAGTGTTATTCTACATATTTGCAGAGCAGAGTTGAAGTACAGAATTTACTTGTGTGAAGTATAGAAAAGAATTACATAATGGCCAATGAGAAGAAAACAAAATATGTAATGGCCACACATGGCAAGAAAAATATTTTTTTTTTCCTTTCCCCTTTATTAAGCTTTTTTTCTCACTGCTGCAATACATGAAGTAAATTTCAGTATGGCAGATTTACTCAATTCCCAAATCTGATTCATCTCTAAAATAGGTCATGCTGTACAGAGATTAAGGAAAGGTGTAAAAGAAAAAGTACAGCTGTGACTCTGTTATTAAAAGCAATATAAAAACAAAGGAACAGAAAGAGCTAAATTATGCTTATTCAAGCAACCTTGATTCTGGAACTTCTTGGTACTGGCATGTTTGACTTTTAAACACCTAATTTTTTGTGTCAAAAGTACAACCTTTTGATTTATTATAACAAATGTAAGATTTGTATGCTATTATGAGCAAAAAAGGAAGATGTTATGAACAACACATAACTAGAAACTAAGTCAATTTTGACAGTTAAGTTTTTTATAAGTGTGATTTGGTCACATTCACATAGTACTCCAGGAACAACAGCAAAGAGATCCTGGAGAGCAGCCAGGCAGCACTGAGAGGAGAGCTCTTGTATCCAGTCACACAAATAGGGTTGAATGCACTCCTGTAAACCTAAAGTCCTATTTATACTTTGTATGGCATTCGCCAGCAAGCCAAACAACATAGAGACTAATTAAATATAATTGAAAAGTAATACTGAAAAGTAAGTCTGAAAAGTGGTTTTTTTCTAGGCACAGATCCAGCTAACAATCAAGGTTAAGAACAAGTGATTGCACTTCCTCCTTCTTAGAAACCTTTGCCATAAATACTCCAGTTTTCTGTGAAAGAGTTTCAGCAAAGACAACTGTGCCTCCAAGACAGAAAATACTCATTGTGTGATACCATTTTCAAGAAGTTATACATGACTGTAATGGTACATAGTGCAGATTTGCATGCCTGTTCACTTGTAGTCTTTGAGCCTCCACAGTCTCTTCAGAAATGATTACCTCATTGTTCTAAACATCTCTGAGACTTTGCAGGCCTGTTTCAGAGTAATAAGGAGAAGCTGTAAAAATGTCATAACCTCCACCCCCATAAATAAAATGAAAAAGGATGAAGCTAGCAAGCCTTTTGTAATATGTTATTTTCAATTGTAATTTCCTCTCAACTGAATCAGTAGGTGATGCAAAACTTGATGTAAATACACATAGAATAAAAGCTGTTCTCAGAACTTAAAAAACCCAACCCTTTTTTTTATTTTATTTTTTATTTGGTATAAAGCTATAAACTATACATATAAAAATAAACTATACCCAGCTGAACTATTATTAGGCTCTAATTTCAACCTATCAATTCCTAAAGCCATGCTGTGCAGGATCCTCTCTCACCATTTACAACCTTAGAGGCATCCCTCTGGTACTTACCTAAAGGTTATTTTTTATTCTCTATTTAGAACCAATTCAGAGCCAGAGATTTTTTTCAAGGTTATACGTGCCATTTCAAACAGAAAAAAAATACACAGGAGTATAATTACAGATTTGAAGTTATAGTTATTCCCAGAGGAAAATATAAACCATAAAGATTCAGTGCAAGATATATGAATTTGACAGAGAGACATAAAATATAAAACGCTCCGTTTCACAAGATACCTACATTTGTAACACACTTGGAGCCTCTGAAAGATCTAGAACAGGAGAATAAGTTTTATCCACCCAAAGAATAGAATATATTTCCACCAGACAGATATTTCCAGGCCCTAGATCCTGAAGAACATTTGATCATGTGAGGAAGTTCTGATGTACCATAAACAGTTGAAAGGAAGAAGAGAATGATGTCCTATGTGTCAAGTAGACCTTTTGTAGATAATGGATCTATATGTCCCTATTTCTGAAATCTGTTTGCAAAGAACATCTCCTTTTCTCCCTCTCTTTACCAATGCTGTTGATCTGGAAGCCAGATGAAGGGGAAGGAATACATTCTACTGGTTATTTCAAGGCAGATCTTATCACTTGAAAAATTAATACCTCTAAAGACTGTATAAAAAAATTAAAATAATCAAAAAATAATCCTGAACCATATGGTTGGTTGGGAGACACTCTAAAGGATACAGATCTACACTTCAAAAAAATTAGTTCCAAGTTTAAATACTGTTTTTCCCAATTTTTATTCCAACTAGCACTTAATATTGTTCTTAAACTGGTTTTATATCCATTAAAACACAGTGTTCAAACATCTGCTTCTCCTTTCTCCCCACCCTCTTTCACTTGCCCAGAAAAAAAAAAGCATCTTGACATTTGCAAGTTTAGGAATGTGGGTGGCTGAAAAAAGCAGATGGAAATGGGGTTTACTGGGTTGAGTCTAATTGTACAGCAGGTGCAGAGTTTGTTATATACATTCATTCACTTATCAATAGAGAAAGCATTTAAACTAAATAAAAAATAATATATGCAAGGGCTTTAATTTACTATGCATTTGCCAAGCTTTTAATGAAATTGGGCCTGTCTGAAGGTATAAAACCCAGAAAGTGTAATGTTTTACCTGCACAAAATTACTTTACACCCTCAGGAAATTAAAATCTGAACCTTTTGAAGTCTACACCTTTTGAAGAAGCAGAATACATGGGGATGAAATATCTCAGTCTCTAGTATTTTTTGTACTTTGGAAGTGATTTGAGAGAAAATACAGGAATCTTTGCCTCATTATTCTTCCTATAATTGTGTTTAACTTTCTGCATCATAACATATCAGCAACTCACAAAGGACCAGAGAATTACATCTGTAATTTACAGCTGGGCTAAACTCCCTTTAATCAGGAACAGCAATTAAATATCTGAGTCAAGAAGAGAAGGTAATCTCTTTCACACATGGGAATCTCCTTGATGGTCAGTTCACACCACTGTGAGCATAACTCAGCATACACAGCAATTGAAGCTTATTACTTTAACAAAATAATTTGTTTCCATGGCTAATCTTTCACTCCAAAAATTTACAGTCTTCTTGAAATACCTTAGAAAGTAATAGTTTTGGTTTGGGGTGTTGCTTTGAACCTGCTACAAACTGCCACTTTATGTGTTATCATTTACAGTGTTAATAAAATGCTATAAATATGTCATTCTTAGGAAAATATATTTCTCCTGTGGATTTCTACTGTGTGTAAGTGTTCAGTCATAGCATTCTGACCAGAAGCACAAAGTTAAAAGACAGTCCTGTAGTCAACTAGGAATCTATTTTGGCACCTCTGTTTACATTTTAATTCAATGAAACACATCTTGTTTTACAACTATTATGCTGAATTATAAGACCTCTGAAAGGAATCCAGCTAGGTAACCAAGCTAAATGGTACAAAAAATACCTGTTTACCCTGGAGATGATAATCACTGATTAATGTCTCTCACAGAGGTGAAATTTGCATTGCATCTTTACTGAGGGGGCAAAAAGAGGTAATTTTCTTTTAAAACACTTATACCATTATTGCTGTGGGCATCAGAAGGTATATGCTCATTACTGTCTAGATTAAATGTCTCCATACATCCAAAATACTCCAAGTTTCCATCATACTGCCCTCACTCTAATAGTACTAAGGGGATGAGTAAAACAGAACACAAACTCTTGACAGAGGCATCTTAACACAGGTCTGATGGCTTAAATGTATCCAATGGTAAATTACCTTTGAAAGGTCCCCAGCCTCCAAGTAGAAGCAGATAACAAATATGTTCCATGTAACCCAAAGGACCAGCCAGACAGCATACTGCAGGGAGGAAGAGAGAAACAAGGCATTAATAATTTCACTGTCAGTTGAGTTATGTTCATTAGACCATTAGTTCAGTCCAAGACAAAACCAGACTATGAATATGGTGCATATGAATAAAATTGTTACACATAAGAGAGAATCAAGAATAAATTCCTCCCTTTCAAAGACATAATCTAGAGTGACCTAGTAAGTATGTGGATAGATCTGAAAACTGAATTTAAGACTGATCTGGAACTCTTATTATTGAATTTGTGAATATTGCAGTGTCAAGAGAGGTTTGCAATGTCAATTATATCTGAGAAGTACAGTTTTTTATTCAAATGGTTACTAAAATATAATTTACTAAATAACAAAGTCTAATTGAATCAGGCACTATATTCTGTAACACTTCAGAATTAGTCTCAAGAAAATAAACCTACATATAAACCTCAAGAAAATAAACCTATATATTTATGTTGCAGTATTTTGATGAAATATGGAGGGATTTTGTCATGGCAGCTGCCACTATAAATATATTTTGTAATATTAAAAGGCATAATTCATAGCTATTCAAAACAGAATAGAAGCTAACATAGTTTTAAAGGTTTGAATTGTTTTACACAGCAGTAATTTTAGGCAATATGAAGCATACAGATCACATAAACTTTATAGAACATCTCTTTCTGGTCCATAGGTCTGGTCATGGATCATAGATTTATTTGGGCCAGAAGGAACCCTCTGGAGGCTACCTGGTCCAATCTCTGCTCCAAGTATGACCAGCACAGATCAAGTTGTGCAGGATTATTTTTTTTTTTTTTAATTTGTTTTTTAAACTGAGGTAGGAAATTAAATATACTGAGCATTTCATTTTATGCCAGGTTACTCATGGTACATCTGGTTTCACATGTAACCTCCAGAACAAAAGAAGGAAATATTTAGATTCAATAAACTTAACGTTTTATATTTTAATATATTAATGTTATATACAAGTATACATATGATCTGATGGAGATAATACAATGAAGACAATTGGATTTTTTAATACTGAAAAATGTAAATGCTGCATTTGGACTGGCTTTCCAAAGCAGTAGCATCTATGTGCAATGTCTGTTCCCTTGAAATAACTTCTATGCTCCTGAATAATTTTAACTGAACTAGACAAAAGACTAGAAGATACAAAGATATTTTATCACAAAAGTTTCAGAAAAATAGGCCTAAAAAATGAAAATACACCTAAAAAATGAAAATAGGCGTACAAATGGGAAGAGAGACTCCATTAAGTCCTAATACAGAGAAAGACTTACACCATCATCTTTTATTGGTCAGCATGAAGGGGAAAAAATGTGGGAGAGATCGACTGGAAACCAGGTCTCATCAGATCAGCTGTTCATGGCACAACTTGTCACATTGCTTGTAACAGCAGCTAATTCAAATGATCCCTGTGCACAGCAAACATATCAAGCAAAATATTCCAAGGGACTTTGAAGCTGCTTGCTCTAGCAGAGAGCCTTATGCTTACATGAAGAAGTGAAACTTCCCTTTTTCACTGTCCAGCCTATCACCGAAAAAATGTTAAATTTATCTGACTTTTAAGAAGCATCTGCTGTTATTGGACTGCTGATAACCTTTAAAAATGTCTTTTTAAAGTATGTTTTAAACTTCTTCCTTTGAACTGTTATATTAAGTGTTTGCTGCCTGAATTCAGTGGATAAACACTGAGTATAATTATCTTGCAACACTAGGATGCTTTTGCTTCCCACTGCTTCTTATTTCAGATACTTCAGATCCAGCACATCTCTTATCTCTGGATCACATGCAGATATAAATGCCTCTTGTTGACTATGTGCTTCAGCAAATTGTTGTGGAAAATCATCACTGAAGGTCTGTGACAATGAACAAATCCCTCTGGTACTCTTTATTATATGTATCTAATTAGAAACACATTTTATAAGAGTTCTTCAAAGGGCTATAGCTATGGGTTTTTTTCCTCATATGTGGGAGTTCAAGACAGCTGTATTATCTGAGAGAAGCCATCACAATGCTACAGTAGTCACATATCAAAAAGGCAAGAGCACACACTTGACAAAGCAGGAGAAACTGACAGGAGGCATTGCAATGGCAACACAGCTTATTATTTATATGGAAATCCACACTGGAAAGTGGCATAACTGGAAGGTTAAGACTAAAGATTTAAATAATTACTATTTTGAAAAGTTGCAGTCAGTGAGTAAAAGTAGTTTTGCTTGGTTTATTTTCCTTTGTTTTGAAAAATAAATTATATAAATACAGCTCTTATTTGGTAGAACATGATTTCCACCCTTCAAGTAAACATGACTTTATATCCTTCTACAAAATATTATGCAAAGAATTGCCTACTCTATGATTTCTTGATACAGTGTATTTATAGGTTTGAAAATAGGCTACGAATCATCACAAATTATTATAGGATGTCTTTTGTCTTCAGGAATGGGTTACTGAAATATTAAAGTATTTCTAACAGTACTAAGAATCCTTACACGCCTCTTCACACTTCTTTTAAAGTTGGCTAAGTTGCATTAGGTCCATTTTACTAGCAAGGAAACTGAAAGTGAAAGAAATCAAATTGCTACACATAATTCCACAGCCCAACAGAAAAAAAATCACAAGGGTACAAGAGCCAAAAAGGTTCAGGAAGCTCACTACTGCCATTGATACAAATCTGCTCACTAGAGCTCACATATATTACTGTCACTTTTCCTGAAGGAGAAACATGTCACCTACATTTTGAGTATAAGTATGAGCAACCCTGTGTGAGCGATCTATGAGCATTTAATTTTTTTTCCCACTGGAATTTACGTGACATTTCTGTTGCTCTCAAATTCTTTTTGAATATGTGAGCCAACTACAGTCACATTTGACTGAGGGTTACAAAGTTTCCAGACCTATGAGATAGTAGGTTGTGCATTTTAAAGCAATTGATTTGTTATTGTGATTAGTGATTTGCCACATATGCACACAATTTTAGTTTCAGACTGAAAATATTATTGTTCAAACTCTTCAATGGTTTACTCTGGGTAAAGAAACTGGAAGCATTTCTAAAATGATAATTACTACATTTAAGTAGTAATATTGTACTATTAACTACTTAAGCTGTTTAAAGATAACCTTGAATCCAGCATGTCTAGAAAGGAGCACCTATTTCCAATAGGACAGTACCAACTGTTCACAATTATAATTATCTTTGCTTCTAGAGTTGTTTTCCCTAATTTCCTCTGTCTATGAACGTACACTACTTAGAAATAAAATTTTCAAATTTATATTTTCCCATAAAATTTTGTAGCAAGTGGCATTCAGAATACTTGACACGAACATACTATCTAAATTTACTGATACCTTTCAGCTAATCTTTGAAGTTTCATCTAAACTCTGCTTACCTTTCAAAAGCCCCTCTCAAATAGAAACAATTATTTGGTGCAGTCAGCTGTTCCTGAACAGTAAAGCCCCTGGGTTAGTCTCCATAACCTTCTGTGGTGTTGCCTATTCATACTTTTTCAGCATCAAACAGCAAAAGTTCTGCCTCTCATTACCACCTTCCTGATACCAGTAAAACACCTCACCTAGACTCCCCTGAGAGAAGTCCATCTGAAGTGGCAGCAATGGCCATCTACAGTGTGGGCACTTTTAGCAGGCACTGTTCTCTAATTTAATCTGCTCTGTGCATTTTGCTGTTTCCTGCCCTTTAACAGTGCCTGGAATTTTCCCCTGAGAGCTGATAAGGGTCTGGGCAGCACAGTGTGCTGGTGAGTTCTGCCCTACAAGAGAGCAGGAGCCACACCTCACAGAGAAGCCTTCAGTGCAGGGCAGGATCATGAAACCCCAAAGGATATTCGGTTATTGAATGTGTGAGAACCAGCTGTTAAAACCATATCCCCTTGTCCTATCACCTCTGTTTTAAACAGAACTGCTGCTCTCAGCAACCTAACACAAAGAGCAACCGTGTTCTGCTTTTAATGATCAGGATGAAAGTCTTCCCAGCCCAATAGTTACCTCCAGGTCTCAATGGGAGAGAGCTCAGGGCCCAAGCCAGTAGCCTTGACAACAAATAATAAAGCTCTTGGCAGCAGAGGGCTTTGTGCAGACAGTTCAACTCCAAAAATGTTAATTCACTTTCTTGAATGAACTGAGACGCTCTTGCAAAATGACATAATCCTTTGGATTTTTTTTTTCCATTGCTTGTTGGTTGTCACAGCATGCAGCTTGAATTAGTTTTGCTTGGCTGAATTCTTCATATTGCAAGGACTCATCTTTTCTTGCAGTTTTTGTTTGGTTGGTTGGTTTAAATTTTATTCAATCATGGCTATATTGTTAGAGCACTGTCCATCCTTGAAAATTTCTGTTTCTGAATGAATCCGAATTGATATTGTACAATCCCTTTTTGAACTGTTGGACTTTTTTGTCTCAGATTGTGGTGATAGCCTACGTTGTCTGCTTATATCTTTCAGGGAATTTTTTAACCTTGGCTCCTCAGCATTTCATCAGTCACAAATGTAAATTTGCTCCTTCTTTTCACTCCCTCAGGTAAAAACACCTCTCTGATCTTTTACTTCCTTTACATTACATTTAACAATTAATGTCCTTTCCCAAAACTAACTGAAAGCTGCTGAACTGTCAAGAGCATCAGAACTGGTCACTACCAAACAGAAAACTGCTGGATTGCTTTTTTCTTTGCTCCTTAGCAGTCCTTGCAGATATAGAGCAAGTGCTTCTTAATTTCTTTTTCCCAGTGGCTCCTATACACCTAGTAGCTTTGTATAAACTTTCAAGCTCCTTGAGCCTTGATTTTATAGAGAAATATCTTAACTCTATTTTCCCCTTGGTTTGTGAGAAGGATTCATAGAGATAAAAGCCAAGAAGAAAGCTGAGACACACTCTGATCAGGTTACAAACGGATGAAGTGGCAGTCCCGAGCCCAGGACACTGCTGTGATGTGCAGTCACTCATCAACCTACTCTTAGTCAGGGAGTCATAACTTGGGTAGGACTCACTGGGCTTCTTTTTTCTTTTGACTTCTTCTGTTTAATTCCATTGCCTTGTGTGTTAGAATTATACTGCACCCAGAGAGCACACCAGAGCTTTACTTTTCTCTGAAGACATAGAATCATAGAATTGTAGAATGGTTTGGGTTGGAAGGTGTGAGAGCTCAGCCCTCAGGACGTGTATTCTGGGAAGTGCTGTGAAACATGCTTTAAGTCCTCCAACAAAACAAAAGGCCAGCCAGAAAAAGGACTTCCTGATGTTTATGGAAATGGTCTAAATTTGGCCTAGGGCCTGCACATGGAGATGAAGACAGAGATAAGGACCGAGAAGCGAATTGGGTGGAGGTCTGCTTCAGTTTTTCAATCTGGTATGTCTTACGCAAGCTTACTAAGCACACAGGCCTGCAAAAGAAGAGCTGTGCTGGTGGACTTCACTAACACCAACCTGCTCCTGCTGGCTGATCCAGAACTGGTGATTATCTGTTATCTACTTGGCTAATTTTTCTTCTTCTGTGCTCTTGCTTTCTTTTTCTCTTTCCTAAAATCATTAAGTAACACAACGCTTGCCACATTTATTTCCCAGGTTGTGCAGCTTTAACACGTATGTACTGGTGACTTTTGTGATCAAAATAATCATCCTTTATCATCATGCAGTCTGAGCATATGTAATAATTGAAGTATTCACTTTTATAAGTTATTCTTTCTGTAGTTCTAACTAAATCTTATGTTCAAATACAGACCTGGAGTGTCACTTCACCTTAATCCGATCAAGGGGTGAGTAAATGGTCAACCAATTACTCAGACCATAAAATTTAAATCACTGTCCCTGGGAGGGCCAGGTCTGACACTATAAGGTTGGATATAGCCACACCTAGACTCCTCTCTGAGAATGAGTTTAGAAAGCAAGGTGATCTGATCTCCCTGGGTGTCCTATCCAGGTTGATACAGAAGGGATCTTAAAGGTCATCTAGTTCCAAACCTCCTACCATGGGCAGGGATACCAAGGCTGCCAAGGGAAGTTGTGGCTGCCCCCTCCCTGGAAATGTTCAAGGCCAGGTTGGATGTGGCTTTGAGAAACCTGATCCAGTGGTGGGTGTCCCTGCCCATGGCAGGGGGGTTGGATCTACATGATCTTTAAGGTCCCTTCCAACCCAAACCATGTTATGATTTTAAGGGTGAATGGCCAAAAGGCCACAGATGTACACAACTTACATTTTAGTATTGTTCAGTCAGTCTACTGTGTTTCACTGAAGTGTTACAAATATTCTAAACTGCCAAATGAAAGTACTCTGTAAAGACTTAAAAAAAAAAAGGACGATATTCCTTCCATTCTTACAAATGGAGAAATGGGGATCAGATAAACTTTCGTCTTTGTCATTTTGTGATCTCAAATTCTTTTCTTCATTTTATTTAGGGGATTTTTTTGTTTATGTTTTTTGTTTTGTTTTGCTTTTTTAAGGTTTCTTCTCCATCCACATGTTATAGCTCATGACCTTTTTAACAAAAGTGCATTGTGCCTAGTAAAGAAAACAATGTAAGGCAGAAATTTTAACAGGACACATTTATTTTATCTTTTTGACTAAGCAGTAGAGATTTAATTGGTTTGGCTTCAGTCATCATCCAGTTCCTATATTTCTTTTGATCACATCTTTGTTGTGAAACATTTAGCAGCAGGAAGCAACTTCAAATATTTGAATACCCAATTTACTATAACACAGTACATATCCACCCAACTGCAGACACATACATATACATGCATTATACTCACAGATGGTTTGATGTTTTTCCTCATATGTTATTTTCCTAGCTTTTTCAGCATTCTCTCTTTTGTTTGTGGAAGATACTATAAAGTCTCTCAAAATAGAAATGACTAACTATGTCTAAGTAACTGTAAAATTATATACAGATACTTTGCACTTAAATAGAGCTCAAAATCCTTTCTTTATACTGGAAATCTCGTAATATGTCTATTTTTCAGGGCATAACTTGAATTGCTCAAGAAATACTGAATCTTAAAATAGTGCTGTTTTAATGATTTTCTACCCCTCAACTTCAATTCCAACATGTAACTACCAGGATCTACCTCAAGAGCTACTAGCACTAGAAATCAATTCTATCCAAAACTTTAAAAACTTGAAATCATGGCATGGAAATGGCATTATTTTTTAGCAGTTCTGCTCAGCTGCTAAATTCACATTATAGTTGGCACAGAGAGAAAGAGAGAGAGGGGGGCGGGGCAGGAAGGAAGGAAGGAAGGACTAGAAATATTTTCAAATATTTTTTTCAAAGCCTACCTTCTAGACCACTCTTAAGACATTAAGCATTTGAAGTCCTGTATTTCCTCCGAGCTGGTACATAGTGATCAGAGTAGAAACTTCATTGACAAGAATTTAAGCTGTCTTCTATGGATATTCTTTATTTTACTTACTTTTATTATTTATTTCTTTAAAAATTTATTTACGTTATAGATATTTTACTTTTATATGCAGGAATCATTGCTGTAAAATTTCAATGTAACTTGTAGCACCACAGAACACTTGGCCCACGACTTAATAGGAGAGAAACATGAACAAGGTCACTGGATACTACAAACTGCTTCTGCATTATTCAAGGATTCACCTGAGAGTGACTCTTACTCTCAGGACTTACTTTGCAGACGAACCCACTGCAAAAAAGTTCTACACATTTAGCATGAAAGTGATAGGTAGAAGAACAGCTTGATACGTACAGGTCTGCATCAGTTGTTTGTTAAAAAACATTTGAAGAAAATTTAAAAAGCATTTGTATAAATTTTTTTTTCCCAAAATATGTGAATACCCCCTTTGCCAGAAGTAGTGTTGCTCCCAGTTTGGGAAACACAACCCTACCTACCAAGAGGCTCCGTGGATAGCACCAGTTCTTGCGAGAGGTCCAACAAGCCTCACTGATTGCCCACTCCTTCTGTTCTCCATGTGGATTCTGTGCCACGCTCACCCTGCCACGTGCTTGCATTTTACCCAGTGTAAAACAGCCTCAGCAGCTCAGGACCACTTCTCAAGGTCCCTTTCAACCTCAGGCAGCCCTAGGAGGATTCTAACTATTTTACTGAGTGACCAAGCCTGAGTGGGAATATTGTCTCTCTGTCCTGCTTGAACTGGATAATGTGCAGCCGGAAAAGCAAAGTGGTTTTGTCCAGACAAAAAAAAACTCCAACAAACCAAACATTAGAAATATTACTTTTTTTGTGTAATCTAACAGAAGGACTTCTCAATGGAAAGGTGGGAAGTCATATTTTCATAATTTGCTTCAGATATCAGCATATTAATGGAGATACACATGTATCGATGGTTTCTGTGGTGTCCCTGGCCTTTTCAGAAGCATCCAAAAAGAAAAATCTTGATTATCATTCAGCCATTGAACAGTGTATTTTAATGGAGTTTTTAGCAGCTGTGCCCATTTAAATTCCCTATTAAAAATACAAATCAGGACACTGAATTCTTTCAGTGTCCATTTTTAACAGAATGCAAAAAATAAAATCAATAGATACTGTTGCTAGGAACAGAACTCTACTGACATTTATCTAGATCCTTTTATTGATGCCTCAGTATTTGAGTGCCAACTGAAACTATTTATAAAGGGAAAATATCTCACTCAGTGAATACATAAAGATTCTTGCTAAAAACAAGAAACTTACAATAAGATCTTTTTGATTAATTAAGAGGCTTTTATTCTGCTTCTTGGATATCACCAGAACACATTATACTTTGCTTGTTTATTGGATGAATTATAGCCTTCCTAAGAATGGCTTATACCTGGCTCTGTGTGCATGTTTGGCTCTGTATTGTTCCAAAACCAAAGAAAACCTTGTGCCAGCATATCCAAGTGCCAGGTCCTGCACTTTGGTCTCAATAACCTCATGCAACGCTACAGACTTGGGGAGGAGTGGCTGGAAAGCTGCCAAGCAGAAAAGGACCTGGGGATGCTGGTTGATACCTGGCTGAATATGAGCCAGTGGTGTTCCCAGGTGGCCAAGAAGGCCAACAGCATGGTGGCTTGCATCAGGAATAGTGTGGCCAGCAGAAGGGAACTGATTGTACCCCTGTACTCAGCATTGGTGAGGCTGCACCTCAAGTCCTGTGTTCAGTTCTGGGCCCCTCACCACAAGAAAGACATTGAGCTGCTGGGGTGAGTTCAGAGAAGGGCAGCCAAGCTGGTGAAGGGTCTGGAGAACAAGCCTTAGGAGGAGAGGCTGAGGGAACTGGGAATGTTTAGTTTGGAGAAGAGGAGGCTGAGAGGAGACCTTGTTGCTTTCTACAGCTACCTGAAAGGAGGCTGCAGGGAGGTGGGTGCTGGCCTCTTCTCTCAATTGAAGAGTGATAGGACTAGAGGAAAGGGCCTGAAGTTGCACCAGGGGAGGTTTAGACTAGATATGATGAAGAAATTCTTTACTGAGAGAGTAGTTAGGCATTGAGATGGACTTCCCACAGATGTGGTGGAGTTACTATCCCTGGAGATATTTGAAAGGTGTAGATGAGGCACTCTGGGACATGCTCTAGTGGGTGATACTGATATTGATACATGTATTTTATTTTGTGATCCTGTGATCCTAGGGAAACTGACTTTCTACTTGCATTACAAAAACCAAAAAACAAAACACCAAATTAGCTAAGAATATTGCATGCAATAAGTTCTTCCAGTTCTGAGAGTAAACTGGTAAAGTAATCAGGTAATTCTGTGGTCCAGCCCTCTTAATATAGATAGACTGGCAAAATTCCATTTCTCTAAGTGTGACACAGTCAAAGACTAGAATACTGTTTCTTAGTCATGCCTTTGAGTATCTTTCATTCATGATATAACCTCCAAATTCTTCCTTTTGGTAAAATTACAGTAATTGAATTTCCCCGAGTGTATCTGATTTTCTTTCTCTGAAAATACCTGCTGCTTCTCTCCACTGCATTTCTCAAATACCCTTAATAATGTTTTCCGTCTCCTTCCTTTGGAAATCCACTTTGATTCTTAGTTTTGAGTAGAAGCATGTGCCTGGTTTGGACTAGGAAAGGTTACGGTTACTATCTCCTTTAGCCTCGTTGTCTTTACTATTAACCTCATTGTCTCAAGTACCTTCCAGGCCAAGCATTCACAAGAAGCTCTTTATAATTTAAAAATAAAATGGGAGAGATTTTACAAGACCACCCAGGAGTAAGTCTGGCATCTCCGCAACTACAGATGCAAAAAACTCAGGACATTTAATCGTTAAGACATCATTGACTGGGAAGCCTGCCACCAACATCCACACTTGATGCACATACATTGTCTTTTGGCTCTCTACAGCTATGCCCATCTGCTTCAGTGGCATGGTGCCTGCTTATCAGCTAGTTGGACAGTTTCAGCACACAGAAGTGCCAAATAGAGGTTTTATATGGGTAGCTTGTGCAAACCTGAAAATGACATTTCTTTTGTAGGAAGAAATGCTAGCACTGAGATGCTAATAGACTACATCTTTGCGAATTTTCTTTTCTTTATAGATCTCTTTTACAAAGAAAGATACAGTACTGTTAGTCAAAGGGAAAGAAAGATCTATAGATAAGATGCTGATGAAAAATCTCATTATGAGGTAAAATTCAGAGAGTATGGCACGCTAGGAGTATATTTTAAGTATTGTGCACCATAATACTTAATTATTATGACTTAAGTATAATACTTAAGTATTATAATACTTAATACTAATTCAAAGGAAAAAAATCTGCATAAGTACAGCCTCACCTCATTTTAAACATTTTGAGACAAAGCTTTGCAAATTCAGGAATTGGATCACACTGAGAGTAATTAAAACCAAGATTTCCACAGAAATTCAACAAACTTCCCTTTTTTCAGTATCTGTCAGACATCTAGTCAATATTTTGTGTAGGAAACATATTATTTACAAAATGTTTTTCCCCTCATGGCAGGAGTCTGGGTTACAAACTTCCATGGAGATCCTAACTATATCAGAACTAACAAGTACAATAGAATAAAATTGGGTCAGCATAAAAAAGAAGACATAGCTATTTGAAATGTGAATCTTTAATTACAGAGTAGTTGCACACAGAAAAACACATTTTTTCTGCAATAAGAAAAGGAGTCTGATATAGCCACATTCTTAAGAGTAATTTAATGCTTTCTGGAAACATTACTTATTATCTGTGATGAGACAAGAACAACAGAAAGTTGTACAAAGTATTGATGAGGTGAAAGCAGCTAGGTAGAATAGTTCTGGCAAGAAACATTTACAAGTTCAAAAGATTCTTTTCTACAGCAAACTGGTGATTAATGAAAGGCCCAAAGGCTGGGAACTTGTTGAAAATGATTTAGAAAAAAACCCCACTTTTGGACTATAGCATTCTAGAGTTCTTGTAAATCCATCATTAAAATCTCTGAACAACCTAGAAAGCCAAATTAAAATATAGCTGCAGTTCTGTTTGGATTTATCACCTGAAAACAACTGCTGTTGAGTATAGACGATATTTCAAGCTAAGGCTAGATGACACATTCTTTTTGTAGCAGTCCTAACTCAGAAAATTGGAATCTAATGAGATTATTTAGCCTTTAAATTAAACAAGTCTTTCAAATAATTATTGCAAATCACATGATGAAGGAACTAAACTGACTAGCAAGGTACAAGATACAAATTGCATCAAGATTGCATCAAGATGATTGTGGCCAGTAGGTTGAGGGACGTCATTCTCTCCCCTCTACTCTGCCCTGGTGAGGTCACATCTGAAATATTGCATCCAGATATGAGCTCCCCAGTTCAAGAAACACAGGGAAATTCTGGAGAGAGTGCAGCAGAGAGCAACAAAAATGACTGGTAGGTTAGAGTATCTCTTCTATGAAGAAAGGCTGAGAGAGCTGGGACTCTTTAGCCTGGAGAAGAGAAAGCTGAGGGGAGACCTTGTTAATGTCTACAAGGTACTTGAGGCTCCCTGTTTACAAGGAGTCACATGAACAAGACAAGGGCAATGGGCACAAGTTGCTCCTGGAGAGACTCTGTTTGAACACAGGAGGAAAATTTCTCACTCTGAGGACAGTCAGACATTGGAATGGTCTCTCAGGGGAGGTAGTGGATTCCCCCACTTTGGAAAGCTTGACGGGGTGCTGAGACATATCATATAAACAATAATATGAAAAGGGTTGGACCAGATGATACTTGAAGTCCCTTTCAACCTGACATTCTATGATTCTGTGATTTTATGAAAGGGTGGGTGCAAGGAAGATGGAGCCAGAATCTTCTCAGTAGTTCCCAGTGACAGCACGAGGGGCAACAGGCACAAGATGGAACAAAATAAGTTCCATTAAAGCATAAGAAAAGACTTTGAGAGTGTCAAGGCACTGGAACAGTGCCCAGGGAAGTTGTGGAGTCCCCTTCTCTGGAGATCTTCAAAAGCTGCCTGTGTAATGTGCTCTAGGTGATCCTGCTTTAGTGGGAGAGTTGGGCTGGATGATCTCTAGAGGTCCCTTCCAACTCTGATAGGTCTGTGAAGACACTTATGAATTCATCACGTAGCATCATTACAACCATTCATAGCAACATTTCTGATATAAGAACATTAGGGAGATATAGCAAATGCCGTCAAGAATCCCAACAGTCCAAACACATTGGATCCAAAACCCGTCTTGAAACATGAGGTCACACAGCTTTGATTTGCTTTGAGAAGGCTGTTGTGTGAGATGATTTTCAGTGTTTCTCACAGTTTTTCCTCTTTGATTTTTACAGATCTTTCTCTACACGGGTCAGACAGAAAAGCATACCCATTACTTTGATAATGTTACACAGACCCTTTCCCAGTACTTTTCAGAAAAAAACCCAAACAAACAAAAAAACCCAAAACAAAAAACTATGACAGGTTGTTGAAAGGATGATAGTTCAACAAATTACAAGCAGGTAAGAAAGGTCAAAAGCGAGAGAATAAGCAGCTGCTACTTAAATGGGGAGAGAATATATCCAAATGTCAAGATGGCATTTGATGACATTAGTAATGAAAGGTGTGGTATCTCCCAAACTGTGGCAGAAGAGCCATGTGACCTTCATTGCAACACCATAGCTTGCTGTGCAAAATCTGAGCACCATCAAGCCAAGAAGCTTTGCCAGTGCCTCTAGCATTGCCACATCAGAAGAACTGTGATGACAATTTTATGACAGGAGACAACAGCATGAGGGACTGATAACTTTTCTTGGAAAAGCAGCAGTTTCTTAAAGAGAGCAGACTGAATTATTCCAAATTCTGTAAGATATAAGGAAAACTGAACAGGTCTTCCTGCTCTCCAGTTCCATTTCAGAGTACCAGGTCAAGTGCATACTCCTTCTGGTATGTGGAAATAAGTACTAAAACACCCAGTAGGAAAATACTAACTTTTAATTGCTGTTAGATCAACAGGATAACACTGTGACTTTTTAAAAAAAATTGTAACTATGCAAGCTAAAGTTCATGACTATATTTCATGCTTGAATTAAATTATAATATGCTGCTGGCCTAATTGCTTGGATGTTTCAAAAATAATTTCCTGTCCAAGCACAATAATGTATTTCATGAAGGAAAAAAAAAAAAAAAAAAAAAAAAAAGATGATTCCAAGCATCCAAAGGAAATTTAAGGCAACTACTGGAAAATTAAGAAAAGTGAGAAGGAGAAGTTACCCATGTTAACTTAAATCAACATCCAATTCTTCTTAATGTGTCACAGCAGAAGTCTATTAAATGTTGCTGTTCAATATTTCTTTTTTACCTTCACCACTCAGTCCAGCCTCGAGCTTTATTTACTGAATATCATCCGCATTCAGTTGTTGGATTTTCTTAGCCTAGCTTACTTACTGCAGCTTCTGAATACATCTTAAGCATGGATTATCTTTCTAAGACCCTGGCTGGGCAGGGTAATAGCTATTAGTCTCATGTTAGAGATGAGAAATTTCTGCTGCAAATGAGTCTGGGACACTGAAGGCAACCACATTATTCATTACCAGTGAGAGAAACCCACCTTGTGCACATATAAGAAGATGCTCACTTTGATCATACAATTAAAGACTGTAGCATAATTTAAAAACACAGGTGGCTAAACAAAGGTCATAGAGGCAGCTTCAATTCCGGAACTTTTTAAGTCCCAGGTGCTGCATTTGCAGCTTTAATAGACTTTTGTTACAGTGCACATAAAATTGTGTGTTGAAGGTATTTTCACAACTGTGCTTCTCCTGTGCATTGTGGGTGTTATGAGCCACAGTTAATAAAATGAGATGAGCAGTGTCCTCCACACGAGCTGATGATAGCAGGAGGATAATGCTTTTTTTAGCTCCCAGATAAGTCTTCTGTTAATACATACATAAAAATACTTCTACCTTGTTTAAAGGAAACACTGAAAACAAAAAGAAACATTAAAACACTATTACACAGAGATGTTTATCTACAGGTGAGCCATTAGAGGCTCAGCCTCTCAGAACAGACCTGTGCCAATCAATGCAACACAATCACTGCAGACAATGCCCCACCAGCCCTATGTGGGCTAGAGGCTTCTGTGTTCTGCCCTTCTCCCTTCCCTGCAATGAATAATGGCTTCTTTCCACTCCTCCACATGGCTGGTGCAAAGAAAGGACGGTCCCTTTTGTTCTCCATGCTACTCAGGAGCCAGTTGCCCGAGCCAGGAGAGGCATGGGCAGAATGAGAGCCCACACAGCCCCCAGGGTTCGTCCGTCTGTTCAGCAGGAGCAGAGCCTGCTCCCTCAGCACTGTCTCTCAGTTTTGAGATGGATGGCTGCACACTGGCTCTCTTGCCTAGAGTTTACTGCCATACCCTAATTTGAAATCACTGCCCATTCAAACAAAGCTAGATGAATTTGCAACAGGGACAAATGACAACCTGAAATGATGCCTTGTGGCATCTCTCCCCTCTTTCTTTGCATGTCAAATGTCACACTGACATTGCGAAAAAGAGTTATTAGAACTCATTATTGCAATGGCTAAAAAAAATATCTTTTTCTTTGTTTGTTTTTACTTCCACTGATCTACATGATCAGAGAGGCTGATGCTTTAATTTTCTTTAATAAGAAATAGGCAAAACTTAAGCTTGAAGGGATTAACTGTAGCCCACTCATAACAGTGGTAAAATATCAAGGTCCTGTAATGGAAAGTGCTAGACAACTCTATGCGTAAACACCCACTCTTGAATATGACTGACTATTGTTATGTAAAACGTTAAATAGATCCATAATTTCCTTTTCGTGCTTTAGAACTTTACATGTCAAATTAACATGTTGCTGGAACTTCAGTAATATTGAGCAGATATGTTTTTATCCTTTCCTGTTACTTCAAAAGAAATAGTCATGTAGGAAAGCTCTGCTATCCTTTCATCTAGAAGAAATTTCAGCGAACTACCCAAATTTTGCTGGTTTTTGCTGGTCATCTCTTCCCAGTGTTAGAAATTCTTTTGCCCTCATTCCTTCCTTACAGATATGCCATGAGAGTAGTAGTATAGAGAGCAACCAACAGAATTTCCAAAGCAAGGTATATAAGAAAGAAAGGAATATTAACAATACAATGAGAGAGAAAAAGTCTCAAAACAGAAGTGAGCTAAACGTTAACTAAAAAGAAAACGTTCCAATACTTAAGCCACAAAGGGTCATCAGAGAATATGGTCACATCTTTAAGGCATAAAAAAGGCAATTTTACTAACAAAAGAAAAAGAGATTTCTAAAAAGTAGGCAGGATCTGTGCCTTGCAAAAGCACTTGGGAACACAATCCAGAAAGATAAGTATAAAGCTCCTCTGGGGGAGAAAAAAAAACAAAAAAAGGAATGTCAGAGTAGCATTATCAGGTCAGTAGTGGTCAGCAAGAAATTAGAGTTGGAGGATTAAGAAAACTTCCATGGCAGTTGGAATCTGTCCCAGAACACTAATGAAATTGCAAGGAAGATAAAGGAACAATTAGCTTATGTTTGCAATCTCTTAGCTGCAGAACCACACTTCTATAGAAAAGTAATGGAAGTAACTGCAAATCAGTCTGTCATTAAATTGAAAAGATGGAAATCTAGAACACCCATAGACTTGTCACATAGAGTTAGCTATAAAACAAACATTCTCCCACCAGAAAAAAATGGTTCAAAGGAACTAGAAAGTCTTGGCTTAGCAGCATCCACATGGAGTCATCTCAAGACTTACGTAAATAAATGCTCATTGTGTAAATTGGATTGAGTAGCAGAAGGCAGACCTAGTAAGTGGGGAATCCTTACAAATCTCTGTCCTTTCCCATTAATGAACACTTGCTTGTCTCACCCAGCCTGGGACTCGGGAGTGAATGGATAGGAAGAAAAGGATAGTGCACCCTAGTCCTCTGCCCTGTCCCAACATCTGCAGTGTCTTTGAATTAATTAATTGTGTGGCAATCTTTTCCAGTCCCAGTTTAGGTAAAAATCTATTGCCATGATGACATTCACATGGCACTCATATTGGAAAAAATGATGCAGCAAGCAGATGAAGCATCATAAGAGGTTGCTGTGCAACTGACATATCCATCTCATGTTGCCTATTTACCCCAGAGCTGTTCTTCCACATCCTGATGCTTTTGGTTTCTGAAGGTATATTAGGAAATAATAAAGCAGATCATTTTTTAGCTATCCCATGGGTATTCTTGCAGAACACTCAAACTAATAAGTGGCAAGTCTTACAGAAGGTCTCAAGTGCAGATTGACAATGTGATCTCCTAATTTTCACTGGAAAGAAGGCAGAGGCTAGTCTGTACAATTGTTCTGATTCAGTAGGGATTTCTATCTCAAGACTTCATTTTGTTGCAGAAACTGAAAGACCACTATATAGAAACCTGCAGAAATTAAGTCTTAAAAAGCTGCCAGTGCAAAATCTTTATTGATGAAAGAAAGATAATGGAACATCTACCTAGTTACAGGAAAGTCCTGAATCTTTGTCTTAAGAAACATGTCAAATGCCCAAATACCTTAACCAGGCATGAATTGCACTGTTCAGGATCCTTCCTCAAAAGGAACTGTAGCCAGCATATATAAATGCTGCTATGACAGACTAGGTGAGAATATCCATTTGGAGTGGCAAGTCTGCAGCTCCTTCTCATATGCCTTTTCATACCAAACCTATTCTAAACCTCATAAATTCCATACAGCAATAATGAGAGGAAGTCAAGGGAAAGAAGCAATGTGCTGTCTGGCAAATTGATAACCTTTGGTATGATAAGTTTGCTTCTTTTTCTCTCTACATGTAAGAAAGCAAGTCACAATGGATCCTAAATAGAATATGTAAAGTATAGAATGTCTGGGGCACAAAGGTGTAATTAACACAAACTTTTATTCATGTTCTATGTTCTGAACTAATGTTCATAATGTTCTATGAAAACCTGTCTTGATTTGGAAATCACTATGACATCCACTGTACTTCTAAATAGTGTTTATCAAGAAGAAGATTGTTCAAATTTTCCAAAACAATGAAGAGTAGACCTGCTCTAACCCTTTCAGCAATAGATGCCTAAAAGGAATCTATTATGTGATGTAAATAAAACTCCTGTCTGATTCTTGAATTGTATATGAGCTGTGAAAAATGTATGCAAACGATCAGTTATCTAAGTATTTATTTAAAATATACTTGTTAAGGGTTAGCTACCCTCCATCTGGGTACAATCATTCTTACTCCAGGATAAATGCTAAGGAAGGAAATTTATGGAGAGACAAGTCTTCACCCTTGTAATTCTGAAGACTTAAAATCAGGACTTATAAGTCTAAGGAAAACAAAGAAAAAAACGTATTTCAAACAGAAAAATTATGAAGAACACAAACATGCTGGAGATTTGATCCCAGTGAAAAAAGTACATTTTCATTCCTGCTTCATATTATCTTCAAGTGGGAGAGCTGCCAAACAAATTTAGATGTCTGCAGAGAAGAAGGGATGGTCTTTTACTCTTAGAGCCCTCCTATGACAACATTTTAAGCTGTCATCAGTGTTTTCTAGCCAGAAGTATGAACTTCAAAATGTTAATAAATTCTAAATGTGCATCTGGTATTGCATGAATAAAAGGAGCAAAGTAGAGAGTTCTGTCTTTTTAAGAACAATAAAGAAGGATTTTAGCTATACTGTTCAAACTAGGGTTCATTTTTGTTCCTAATGGAAATATTTGGAAGGGGAAAATACATCTTACTACATTTACATTCCTGCTAATAGCTCATCAGTATAAATTAGACTTCATAACCATGTTATCCTCCTTTCCAGTCAATATGATTAAAAAAAAAAATAAAATTATTTGTATCCCTGTGAAGTTCCAGTTCAAATATTATCTATAAAAATATTTTTGTTTTAGGTAAGATGCATTTAACTGTGCAAATATACCCACCTAGTAATGCAAAAGTTACCTGAACAGACAGTAAAATGTAAATAACAGCCTAACATAATTTCTGTCAAAGACTAACTTTAAAACTGATCTCATGTCTTTAATTTTTTTGATTCAGTTGTCAGACATACTGCTGAAATATTTTTTTAGCTTTTTTTGTAGCCTTGCTACATTCTAAGAATAGTTTAACAATTGTCAGTTTCTTCTGGCATATTTAGAGATTTCCCAGTAGTACGAGATTTCCTGCACTGTGCTGTTGCTTTAAGAAAGATCAGGTAAGGAGTCTTCATTTCTCCCTGGGAGAAATTATCCCTGGGATAGTAACATCATTTTTTTCCTTGGTTTTGTTTTTTGGGGGGTTTTGGGGTTTTTTTTCCTCTTGAAATTTTCTTTCTAAAAAATCTATAGTCTTATCTTTAAAATCCTGTTGATTTGTGGGGCCAAGTGTCTGGGAAGCTTCAACGGTTTTGTTGACTTATTTGCAAGCACAGGAATCAGCAAAAATGTTGCCATATTTTCCAAGAGATTACATAAATAAAAAAACCAAACAAAATCAAACCCAAACAGACCAACCAGACACAAAACCAACCAACCAACCAAAAAACCCAAACAACCTTAGCATCATCTGATCATACTTACTGGAAGAAATTTTTAAAAACTTTTCTAAATCCAGCAAAGGTCTGAAAGAATTTTTGAAGCAAATGAGTAGGTTTTTGTTTATTTCAACAGCAAAACTTGTTGCTCTACTGTTAGCTCACGTTCTGTTCCTTGAGTATACAGCCCTAAGCAAAATAATGAGTCGATGAATTCTTGAGAATCAGAAATGCAGTAATATCCCTATATTTACTCCTGAAAATAAAGCTGGATACATGTAGGACCACAACTCCACCATGCCGTGTTTTTCCCCACACATTTATCCTTTTCCTTTCACTTTCAGCCGTATTGTCACATATTGGCTGACTTTCTGTGAACATTTAACTGACTCCCAAACCATCTCTCTCTGTATCTATGACTCTATCTTCATAACAGAAACATTGCTGTTTGTCACCACCCACACAAGCAGTCACTTGTTTTGTTTAATTTCTTAGCCCCCAGTCTTTTCCCCTTTGCCACCCAAACATATTAATATTTGTAAATGTGACTCAGAGTTCACTGGTTTCAAGGGCTAAAAATTAGAGACACAAAGCCCCAGTTTAGTGTGACTTCAAACTGCAAAGTTCTCATTTCTTAATGGTCCGTACTGGAGTTGTCTCAAGATCTGTTTACCAATGTTTACACTCTCTCTCTGCATGCCAGACCTTAGTCCTGCACATCCTTTGTGTTTCCCCTTTAGCAAGCTCCGCGCAGTGTAAAATTTGACAGTCCATTTGCTATGTGGTAGGTAAAGTGGAAAAATATTAAGCTGCCACTGAATACACTCAGCACACTCAAGAATTTCACATTGTATTCTAAATCCAGATCTAAACCTATGAAGATTTCAGGAGGACAAATCAAGGAGTTCTTAAACATTTCAGTTCTGTGAAATGAATTGACAGGTTTAGTCATTTTAACTTCAATTACCAATAAACAAAGGAATCCTGGATGTCCTAAGATAATATATATACTGCAAAGGCAGAATTCTTCTATAGTTCCTTGAGATCATAAACTCTAATCTAGCATGATTGATTTAATCCTCACTTGAAAATTCATATAAACTTTTAAGATAAACTTCAAGCAAAGTCTGCTGGAGTCGGTGGAATTAAGTCCATGCTAAACATGAGACACCTGGCTGAACAAAATGTGTTGATAAATGTAATCCTGTTGAAGAATGAACTTTGGGGTTTGGTTTTATTAAATGTAGTGGGTAGTTAACAGATAGTACCCATCAAAATTGAATTCCTTTAACAATGCTTGCAATGATGTTATGGAATCTTCTCTATAAAAGCAATATGCTAATGAAAAAAAACCACAATCAAAAACTAAGAGGTGTAAAGCACCTCCTAGTGCTTCAGATTATGCTAGATGTTACCTTTATATCTATATATTTTTAAAATAAAATATAACCTAATTTTCTCAGTTTCAAAATGCCAATAATTTTAAGTATTTTTAAGGCGCACAGAAATTAGAGAAGCGAGTGCTGTAAAAATAGCTATTTTGGTTAGCTTAGATGTGGCAGATAGGCCAAAGATTGAAATATTTTGTCATGGAAAATTTACATACATTAATATTGGAACTAAACTCTTTCACCTATTGGCCTAGGATGAAGTAATGCAGGCAATGCAGATGCTAACACAGATGTCAACTACAGTATGTGTGTGTCTGTTTACTGGATAAAAAACATGACAATTTTCTAATGCTATCAAGTTGCCTCTTCTAATGAGAATTCAATCCATGCAGTAAAAACAAAAAGCAAGACCTCATCTAAGTATTGCTTCTGCAATATCATGAGATTTTTGAAAGGGATGAGGATGTTGACAAAATAGTCACTGTTATTCAGTCTCTAATACAATTACTCTAACAGGTATGCTGTTGATGTGGTGTTGTTATTTCTTATCATTTACCATGGAGGAAAAAAACCATCCTGTCAGTACTTCTTTCATCCCTTAACACCAACTTCTTAGCTGGTAAATTCAATGAAGTTTCACTGAAAGCAATCACTTCCTATGTATTTTAACCAGGGTGATAATCCAGACAAGAAATTTAAACCCTCACGTCTGCTGGCCTGTGATAACCGTGTGATCTTTTTTATGCCATTCTGTATCTGATACAGGCTAGATGTTAAATAACTTGTACAGTACCTACTAGTGCCATCTAACAGTGTCATCTTGTTAGAAAAGGAGACAAAGCTAAAAAAACTTATCTGCAAGCTCTTAAAATAAGTTAATAAAATCTTCCATAATAATGTTTTATCGTCAGCATTCAAACTGCAGACACCAGACAAACAGAGCCATGGTGGTCCCAGTTGCCAGGCAAATCAGGTAAAACTTCAGAGGGACTTTTCTGCCTTAAAAATCACAGCAAAAAGCCAGAGGGGGAGCATCAGACTAAGACCTTTCTGTAGTTATTACTGGACTTGCCTGTGCTGTGTCTCTGCAAAGCTATTCTTTTTCTCTTCTATTCCAGCAATGTCTCTCAGCATGCTGAGGGTGTGCATGGAATGATGCTCCCATTTCCAGCCCCTCCAAGGAGTTTGACACTCCCAGGAAACCACTGCAAAAGTTCAGTCTGACTGAGCGCATGGTCATCAGGTGCTTGTCTCTAAATGGGGGATCTCTTTCAAAATGGGAGCCGGGTGTGTGGCCACTCTATGTCCCTACCATAAAATTCAAGTGTTTCCTCAGTTCATCTTTACCCTTGCCTTTGTCACTGTGATTGCTACATTCTTCTCTCCTTTTAACTTTTCTCTCCAGGTTACTCTTATCCCACCCCTGCTATATTTGTACATGATTTTTGGTTGGCTCTTAAAAAGTACTGTAACAAAAGTGATTAATAATGATATTAACAGCAGCAGCCTTTCAGACCATGCATTTTACTGGGTGATAATTCAAATCCTAGCATTCTGCCAAGAAAGCTTAGTTAAACTAAAAGGTGTGAAATTAATCTGCAATTTTCCAGAGAATGTATAATTTATTGCTTGCATAAGCAGGTAATAATGCTCATAAATGCATTTGCAAAATTGTAATTGTATAGAAATAAAATTTTGTGAACTGGACATTTTTACTTTACAATTAATCAGAAGATATTTATGTAAATACACAATTACTCAGAAATTTGTCTCCAACATCTTGCATGATAACTCCTTGATGCATTAGCTACTAGCTATTAGTCTTGACAATAACACTATGATCTTCTGTTTAGTTTTGGTGAACATAGTACATATTTGTGATGTTGAGGTTTTTTAATAAATTATATGAAATTGTAAGTGTATGTGGCTGCTTTACTTGCCTGAATAATCGCTACAGTGAACTAAGAATGTTATACCCGAATGTAGGATTTGCATTCAACTTCAACAAATATTCAATTTGTATGTGATTGCAATAATGTTTTTTTTGTCTCTCAGCCTTGAAGTTTCATGTTTCTGAAGGTCATTTATGAGTACACTCCCAGGAGTTGAAGACATAGGGAGTAATGTAAATTCATTTGATAGGTTGAATAAATATTTTCCAAAGTGTTTTTGCAAGGTTGACCAGATATATGTTTTTGGTAAGATGTCTTCAAAATTCCTGTTGCAAGTGTACATGCTCTACAGATCTTAAATGCAAAGTCATAATTTTATGTATAGGGATTAGAAAGCTCAGTAGGAAAATGTCCTTACACACCATAGATTTACATTTTAGTTTGATTTAATTTAAAACATGAAGTTGGTTTTGCTGTCCTGTTTTAGGTCTGTATCAAATTCTAGTGGAAATCCAATTTTTTTGATATTGTGGATCAGAATTTACAGCCACAATTCCCCAAATGTGTTCATACTTATTTTTATGCCTAAGTCGGCCTGCTGAGTTCAGTGTTTTACTAATAAGGAAAAAGTTAAAACATGCACATGTATGTAGGTTTGGTGCCTTAGTTTTCTGAATAACTTTTTTTCACTTCAGCAAGCTCACATGACTCCACCCAGCACCTTATTCCCAGAAAGTCAAATAGGTAGTTCAAATACTTTCATCATATAAATTACATAAGTCAAATGAAAACCTTCTAATTAGATCTTGTGTTAACATAAACTTTTTTTTTTTACCCGTAAAATTTTTAGTAACTTCTCACAATATTTTTGATACTTTCTAAAGACTGTACAATGTAATAAAATAGTGGTATTTTGAATGTATTTTTGTTTTCAAAATGGTCCTTAAATGTTTAATAAGAAATTAGCAATGCATATTCACTTCTGCCTTGCACTTTGTGTGCTGTAATTTTTATTGACACTGAGGTAATTTATAATTTAGTTACATAAAACTTCTTCTCATCTGATAAAAGCTGAGACAATTTTTTGGACAAGTGTTTATACTGGAAAGGCATGTAGAATTAAATAAATGTTGAGATAAAACTTGCAACTGGAGAAGCATTTTAAAAAAAGTAACTAACCAAATTGCAGCTATTTATTTTTCAAGATACAGTTTATTCCCTGGATTAGTGAAAGGAAAGAAAGAGAATTTCAATTGCATCTCTAACCCACTATGTATATTAAAAGCTTTCCATTTTCACTGGTGACAGACACAGCATGCACACAACTAGAAGCCTTTAATGAGGAATGGATTAATAGCATTTCTCCCCCTGGCAGATATAAATATTTCATCTTGAGCTCAGGAAAACTTCAGATAGTTAAACTGTTAACAATATTCTCCCATCTCCTAACACGCTACTCCTCCCAAAAGTTTTTCAGCAGGAAAGCCTTAGAGGGGTGGAAATCAGTTTTCACTTTTTTATAGCACATTCCTTTTATTCCATGACTTTCTAAATGCCCCCTTGTCATATGGTCTTCTTGTTCTAAGTGGATGTAATTAGAAGTATAACTGAAACCAGTGCAGTCTAGTTTCAAAGACAGATTCAGCATGGCTGTATTTTTCAGATCTTCACCTAGAATCCTGTCATTAGAGCTATGGAGGCAGCAAAAATTCAATCAAATCTCAACCACCTAGAACAGTTTGAAAAGGGTTTTTGCTTTTGGTATAATGGATCAAAAATAAGCAATGTGAAACCTTATTTCAGTGTTTCAAGACCCAGCTGAAGCCAACCTGATACAAAGTCAGTGTTGACTAGAGACCTAGTTGGACTAGAGATCCTGAGGTCTCTTCCAACCACAATGTCTGTATAATTCTGTACTATTCTGTTCTTATTGTATCATGATGCTACATGTATATTGCACTTTGCATGCCCATGTTCCTTATCTAGGCTGTTTTCCTTTGTAGTTGTCTTCTATAGTCTTCCCTCATCTCTTTCTCCCCAACAAAATAAAAACCTTTAACACATATCTATTGAGCTGTAGGAAACTTCCAAATGATTGACCTTGAAGAATTTGGAGGTTCAAAGGAAGTTTTGACTGTGAATCAAATCCTGTAACTGTTTAAAGTGGAAACCACCAGCTAAACTGGTATTAAGCGTACACAAAATGTATCGTTTAATTTTGCTTTCAAACTTTTATTGGTTTTTGGGCCCTAACAAAACAGAAATTAAAGACATTCATAACAAAACAAAAAAAAGAAACAAAATTTTAAAAAAGAGGTGACAACATGCCTTACATCTAAGCTGCATTGAAGATTGAAAGACCTTCTGAGTTCACCCAATTTTAAGGAAATTTTTGCTCATTTTGCCCAGAGAAATTAAAACAGAGATACAATGACAGTACTGCATTATCATCATATGTTGGCCAAGAAAATAGCATGCCTTGGCTATACTAGACTGCTAATCTTAAATAATCCTGACTGGTACTGGACCTCTGAAGACTGATATCTACAACTAGTATTCTACTGAAACAGGAATGCCTAAAAATCCCTTTGCTTTTCTTATTTAAGTTCTCAAGTAAATGTTCATAAGCATAAATCCTTCCTAATAAGTGAGCAGAAGTAGTTTCAAATATCAGAAAAAAGAAAAAGAAAACTACACACTACCATATTCATGAATATTCCTGGCTGGCTTCACACAGCTGTCATTGACATTCAGAGCTCAGCACACACCATGGAGCTTCAAAAAGTTTACATAAAATAGATGGAGAGACAGATGATAGATTATTCATTGAGAGTCAACCCCTACAGGGAGAGGGCTTACATTTATCTGATTTTTGTACTCCCTCATGATAAAGGTTACACTGTAAAGAAATGCAAACTGTTCTCCCATTCAAGTAATAGAAGAGTCTGACTGCGACTGCTTTGATAGATATAAATGAGGTGGGAAGCATTAAATGTTATAGTTACCTTGTCTAAGACCTCAACGAAAAAAATCAAGCCCAGCAAAAAATCCCCCACAGGATACTTAACAAAGCTGCCCAGAAAAAAAACTTTCCATTGCGGAAAAATAGGTTTGACGTTTTAGATTTGTTTTCAAAGTGCATTGGAGAAAACAAATACAAAACAGTTAAAAAGTTAACAAGCCTACAGAAATCACTGAGAACAGATGGTGGTCTTATAATACAGCATCAGCAAAGGATGGGTAGGAGCACTTCTGGACCTTTGCTACCTTAAAACTTATTCCCTTGTATCTGAAATGATCAGTCATTAATATATTGAGGTATTCTACTTTGACCTACTGTGGTGAAATGAGGCAATTAGGTGCCACTAATCACCAGGTAGTGGGCATGAGCTTGTGTTAAACCCACCTGTGCCTGATTAGGGCGGGTCCCTACTGCGCATGAGCAGGATTAGGGGGCCAATAAAAGGTAGGTGTAGGAGCACAAGCTCAGCTCACTCCTGAGCAAGGCAGCAGAGGGGTTTGCTGCTTTTGGAGCAATAGCACCGATCCAGGCTGGTCAGCCCTGAGGGCAATAGACTCAGAGCACTATTCGTGAGTTTCTGCTGGAACACCTGGTTGGACCTTGGAGCACCGTGCCCGAAGAGAGGTTCCTCTTGCAACATCTGGTGGAGAATGCGGGCAATCAGGTGCACTAATCAGGCACAGTGGGCTTAACACAAGCTCATGCCCACTACCTGGCAATTAGTGGTACCTGGTTGCCTCATTTCACTACAACCTACCACCCTCACCACATATCTAGATTTGTAATATTTTGGTAGAAAATAATTGCCAAAACAAATATTGCCAAATATTGCAATTGCCAAAACAAATATATTTTCATGCCAAATTTAAATTGTAATAAAATTATCCTTCTAGCAATAGCAGCAAACCAATTGGAAAATACTAGTGAATGTGAACTACTTTCTTTTTACTATGAGATAAAAAAATGGCTGACTTGGTAAAGTCAACTGCAGCCTGAAGCATTCCTATCTCTACCTGGATTTCACAGCAAATGCTAATCACAGAGGTGAATAATTGCCATTTTCTGTAAAAATATCCATTAGTGGTATTGAAAACAAATTGCCAAACTTACTGGGCAAAACAATTATGGTTTCAAGATATTAAAGTTGATAGTGAACATCTGAGTTAGTGTTGAGCAGAAAAGTAACATACTGAAATATTTCTTTTCATTTTAAGAAAGGCAAATACGCACATCTAGGCAACTCATTAAAAAAAAAAAATGTCATTCCAACACTGCTCTTTAACACATCCTTAACTCCTTGGGTGTCTGTGACTGGAGCATTCCAGGTCTCTCATATAGCCAAGATGTTGCAGCCCATCCCATCAGCATAGTTTTAACAGACTGAGAAATACTTGTATGTGAAACTTAGGGGTAGCCCAGTGGTTTGTTTGCAACATGTAAAATACTATATTCCAATGTGGAACTGGAATCACTCAAGTTCAACATGCACACTATCCTGCCTAAATAGGGTTGGAAGCAAATGAGCAGGGGATAAGCCAATGTTAGAAAGTGTGCCGAGGAAACAGACAAACTAACAAAAAAATTTAAATAAATAAAGAAATTTTCATCTTGTTTTGTTTGTAGAGTTAGCAATGAAAATTTAACTTCCAAAATATAACAAGAGAATATGTGGGAAGATACTGAAAAATTGCTTTCCTTTATCCTAGGAACTTGTTTTGCCTGGTAGATGTATTAAGAAAGTCAGACAAAGATATAAGAGGAATAAAAGGAACTGAAGACGCATAAAAAGCTGACAGTCGCACCTTGGAGGGATAATTATTACAGATATGCTAACAAGAGTGTGAGTCCAGAAGTGGCAGAATTGTGCAGACTGCATTTTAGAGAAGAGGAAGAGAGCAGGTAATTTGCACCACAGGTAAGCTCAGGAGCCCAGAAATGTCAGAGTATCTAATTATTGCCCAGACACAACATATGTTAAGAAACAAAAGATGATATGAATGCAAGGAGAGAGTGTTCACCAAGGTTTGAAACTACTAAATGAAGGTTTTCTGCAGACAGACAAGACAAAGAATAATACAGTGTGATTAAGTTCATATTCTGTTTGCTTTGAAGACAAGAAAATGTTCCTATTTTGAAATCATGACACACAAGTATGAATAGACTTCCAACAAAAGAGATAAAAAGCTGTTTGTAACATTAAATAATTTAGGAAAATATTTGTATACTTAACAGTAAATAAGATAAATTGCAGATTTTTAAAAACTGAACTTTATGATTTTATTCTTTTTTCTACATGAAAAAGTACTGCTTAAATATGAAACCTATTGAAAATCTCTCAGCTTACTGATTTTTTTTAACACTCTAATTTTCTTAGAGTGAAAATACCTTACAGGAGCTTAGCTTCTTTTTCTGAAAGATCATTTGAATAGTATTTAAAACTTTTGTACAGTTCACTGATTCCGCAATTACTGGAATATTCACAACCATTTTTCAGTTGGTGGTTGGTGCATTACATTACTGCAATGTTTTAACTGTCCCTTTTTGTGGATGATAAAATCTGGCTTGGAATAGCGATCTCTTTGTATCCAGATGAAGCGGGAATAGTGAAACACCCACAACACTGAGTATTTTAACCAACTGACCTGTTTGAATAGAGCCATAACCACTGAGTATTTAAAAAAAACAAACAAACAAACAAAAACCCAAAAAGCAAACAAAAAAAACCAACAACAAACCAAAAAAGGTTAAGAATGATTTTTTAAAACACAAATATGTTTTGAATGGGTAACCTTTGAAAATAAGTAATTTTAAAGAAAGGGCATTTCTAGTTTTTCAGACTCCTTTGCCTGGTTGGTCTATTTATTAAGCAGGTTCAGCAAACAATTCAGAGAACTGAAGTAACATCCATCCCTTATGACTTTTTCACAAGTCACAGTTCTCTTTGAATAAATTAATTGCAAGTTTTTGTTGTATTTAAAGTGTGCTTCTTTTCTGAAAGTCTATGTGCTTTAAAAGATTATGGGTAACCTGCCTGAGAATGCAGAGCAGCAATTGGATTGCCAGGAGGCCTTTACAGACCCTGAGTAATGGCCAGGAGAATGTGGATACTTGGCACCTGCAGAATACTGGTGTAAGCACCAGCTGGAGCTCAAGATCACTCCGTTGACAGAGAGAAAAACCCAGCTCCTCTGAAGACCAAAAAAAATTAAATAAAATTCCTCATTGATGTCAGTGTTGCCAGCACTTTCTTGGCACCTCCGTTTCCCAGAAGGAAGGAAGGGATAAAACTGAGTGTCCCATCTTCTCTCCAACCAGTGGAATGAAGATGGCTCTTAGGGGAAAGCAACATTGTATTTAAAATCTCTATTCACTGTCAGGTGAGAACTTAGGCAATACTACCCTGACTTCATCGTACCACACTAGCTCCTACAGACTCCCAGTAATGCCAGTAATATGTTCTGTCCTGGAATCCTTCTACTACATAATCACATGCTTTGCTTTAAAGGGCAGTGTAGTCCAAATAACAGCATACAATGATTAGGATTTCTCTACTTCATTTCATATCCATTTTTATAGCTTTTATGTCATCTAGCACAATGACTTTATCTTCAAGTCAGAAAAGGATGTCAGTGGCTGTGTTTCAGACATTGCAGTCATGTTGTTTCACTTGCAATAACCTCCAGCTTACATTTTTTTTTCACATCAGGGTTGAGACACAAAAAAATTGGCAAGTTTTTTAAACCAGTAGCATGTCTACTGAATTTTTATGAGTAAATTCTCCAGAGTGGAATTGTTCATATACAGTTGTATGCAGTGCATGCCTTTTCATAGGTCAGCCCTTTTGAAACTTTTTAGTCAACAATATGTAGATTCTTTTTTTTTTTTTACCCTGTGATTTTCTGTAAATTCAGAGTGGATTGGATTTTGTTTCCATTCTGTTTCACATTATACCTTGTTGCACTTTGATTGGAGACTGCACCTATTAAACTAAGTCACTGCTTCCTAAATTTCTGTGGTAATCTAACTCCTGTGCAGTACCTTGAAGAAACCTGATATCAGTTTGAGTTCTCTGAAAAATAATGTGTTTGTTTATCTATGCTCTTATCTGCAGCTGAGCTGAAATGTTGACTGTTGACCAGTGTCCATTTTCAGACTTTTGCTGGTGATAAATAAAATTGAATATTTTTAGCATCAGTTATGCTAGAATTCAATTATTGAATGGTAAAAACTGAGTGTCAATAAAGCAATCTCAAAGACTTCTGATACAGAAACAGTGACATCTCATAAAAAAAGACACATATAACAAAAGGCTGCTTATTTACACTGTGTCTATATTTTATGTGAATTTAACCATCACAGTTTTATGGGTGCAAAGCATTATCAGTCAATGCAAGACATGCAGACAAATATTGCTAGTAATTAAAGTTCTTTCAGGGGCAAGTCTCTCAATATAGAAATTGGATCTACATTTTTAACAGAATACAGCCTATCAAGATAAAATCGATAACTGGCTTAATGAGCAGGGTAAGCAATGTAGAACCCAGAATCTTTGTTCCATTCATAGAATCATAGAATGGTAGGGAGGGAGATCAAGTCCAAGCTCCATGCCAAAGCAGGATCACCTAGGAATGTGTACAGATAATATTGCCAAACACATTCAGAAGCTATGAACAGGAATTTCAACAGGACTAAAGACAGACAATTGCTTCTCATTTCACAGAAAGTAGAAGCAGTGAGTAGGTAAAACTAAATTGGTATGTAAAACCAGTGACACATTTGTTTTAACATTTAATTTCAAACAGGAACATGCTCTTCAGGCAGATGCATTACTTTTGACTTAGTCTAGAAATGCCAAGCTGCTTACCATCAAACAGCTAAAAGAAATTATGTGACATTAAAATTAATTCTTTCATTTTCAGATATATCGCTGAATCAAATAATTTAAAAATTAAAATATGGCTGCCATAACTATGCTTGTTTATGCATTAGATACAGAATGCTATCCTTTAACAAAAACTTTTTTCCAAGGACTAACACCTAGGCTCTTCTCAAAGCTGGTGTTTTAATTAACTGGGAAACCTCTGTGGCTATTTCTAAGAAGTGCCATATTTTTCTGGTTCGGCAATAAGCCCACTTCAGCTAAATGTCAATATTTTTGACCCATAAAATAAACAAAAGCAAACCCACTCACTGCTCTCAGAGAAGACCACAGAAATTTTAAGTGTCTTATTGCCCGAAGAAAGCAGCATGAAAGCCAAAATTGATACTGAAATCAATGAAAACACCTGCAGATTTTCATTAAATAAATAGATAGGTAAATAAATAAATATTCTAATGGAGAGTATGGTTTCAAGTAGCTACAAAACCACACCTAGGAATCAAACGGAGTAGGAGCACCATTGGCAGCTCAAGCTGGTATAGAGGGAATCATAGTGTTGATTTGTAAAACTACAATGCTACTTTACTAGACTTGTTTAGAAGTGAAAGTTACACTGATATGCAAAATTCTGTCCTTAGAGGCACCTATAATTCAAGTCACACTTGCTGGGTTCACAGAATACAAAATTCTGCTTCACTGTGATCTTTATTTATTATTTATTAAGTTTATCCAACATGAATGTATGTGGTAACATCTATACCCCCAAATACACATACACCTATAAAGAACTCTGCAATTAAACAGTTTCCTTGACATCTAAATTATAGAAACAGGGAGAAATGGAAATTTTGGAGTATGTTTGCATTTTTACACCTTTACTCATTGTTTACTTTGCTTTTGAGTGTCATTCAAAAAACATATCTTCATTGGTAATAGCACTCATGGTAACAACCAAAGCTTGCAAAAAACACGGGGTCCTTTTCCTTGTGGAGCTTCAGGAGATGAAGCATTAAAAATTGAAAAAGATAAGTATAGATATAAAATGAGAAGCATCTCTGAAATTGTAAAATGGAGATTTGTGACAAGGAGACTTGAAGAAAGATTTTTATGTAGAGTCTTGTTCAGAAGGAAAAAAAAGCTGCTTTTGGAATATGACTGAAGAAAATAATCTTCAACTTCTGTCAAAACTGGAAATGGTGATTTGTAAATTAATAGCATAGTATAGCTCTGTGTGATTCACAATGCATCTTCCCTGAAGCATAACCTCAGGATGAAAATGAAACTCATAAAGTAAGAGAATCAGTCACAAAGCCTAGAAAAAATGCTTGGGAAAAAAAGATAAGAATGGATTCCAGGTATTAGGAGGTCATCCTGTGCAGATACATAAACCAACTATGACTAAAGTCATCTTCATTTGAATGACTGAGACTTCCTAAATCTTAATCAGTTGGTCAAAAGAACTGTGTTTCAATGCAACATATTGATGTGGACTGTTATTCAGACTTAATATTAAATGGACATCTACATGCAGTACAATGACATTTGAAATTTACACGTAGATATTAGTGGCTGAATCAAGATGAAAAGAATAGAGGAAGATACAGACAGAAATATAAAAGGAGCTGGAATAGAAAGAGGATCAGTAACAGAGCTACTGTTATGCTCCAGAACAAACTCTCACCCTGTTGGAAGGAAAGGGAGCAGAGCAGAAGAATGTGAGACTTGGGTAGGTAGTCTGGACTAGAGGCAATGTTTTCTGCTTTTCTAATGCTTTTCTCATTGTAGTATAAGCTGTTAATTAAAATATATTAATGTCATCTCAGAAAGAGTGCAACTGTGGGCTCCAGCTGCCATTGTAACAGCCACTGAGTCTGACAAACCAGTTATCTTAAAGATAGCTTGAGGCATCAGCAGACTATTCCCTTGGTGAAAGAGATACTATCCAAAGACTCTTTATTATTATTATTATTATTATTATTATTATTATTATTATTATTATTATTATTATTATTTTCTTAGAGAAATCTTCCACTCTGATATGCACTCTGCAGCTGTGATCCCAATCCACAGACTTCACAGAGAATTTGGGGTGATCTCTATATTTGCAGGATGCAGTGGGTACAAGCACTGGCTTGTAACTCGAGAAAAGCAAATTCCACGTGTTGGATCTGTCACAGCCTTTCCTATGGCACCAAGAACATGCCTCAGTCTATCAGTGTTTCAGTTCCCACTTTATGAAGCCCCGGGGGGGAGTGCTTCTCTACTTCAGTAGCGTGACACAAGGACAGAGATATTAAAAGCTCCAGGGTAGACAGCTTCTCCATGAATGCGTGCTATAAGCAGGTATAAGACAAAGAGATAGAGCTATAACATTTTAGACAAGCAAATGTCAGCAGTAATAGATATGTGCTAGCTAGAAAAAATAATAAGATAACCACGTGGAAATCTATATTAAAAGTTATAGGAGCAACTGTGGGAAATTCAAAGAAATCTGAATACTCTACATGAAGAGAAATATTTGGCACTGAACTACAGAGGTCATCTCAGAGCAGTGGAAACATTACCTTATCCTTGCTTGAGTTTTAATTATCTCTAGCTGGCCAGACCTATTGGGTGTTCAAGAGAATTTTAATGCTTTCAACGGCAGCTTAGAGTGTAGTAGCAAAACCAATGGATTTTATCTCTAATCTCTTCCTCTGAGTATATGTTAAAGACAGGATCAGTGAAGTTGTTCAATCTCTATGCTTTTTATAGCATTTCAACTCTACAACAAAGTGCCAGTTAGACAGTATTTAAACAGAAAGGGGTGCTTGTTCTTAAAAAAAAATATATCTAAAAAACAAAGAAACCAAACCAAACCAAACTAAAAAACCAAACACCCAAACACACACACACCCAAAAGAAACCAAACACTGGGTATCTGCAGAATAAAATCCACTTGTTGATACAGTGGCAAGCCAGAGGATCTATTTCAAAGAAAGAGAACATGAAATGGAGATGAATTTAATGTTTTAGCACCTTTCCAGGAATCCTGCTATTGAGCTCTCTGGTTTGCATGAAAAGAAAATATCCATTATATATTACTATCAGTTCTACATAAGACTCAGTGGGGACTGGTTCTGGAAAACCATCTCCCACTTCTGTGTAATGGGTGAAGGAGAGACATTTGGGAATGGACACTTTTTGAATGTGAAAACAATTCTTTGAAAGTGGATAAAAACATTAGGAAAGGATGAAGGTAGCTGAATCTTTCAACAGTTAAAATTGCTGAGAAACTAATAATTACAGATTTAAATTAAAAATATCAGACAGCTTCATGAAGTGAACAGATTCTGTGTAAATTTTCCCTGAAACCCAGGGGAAATTACATGATGCAAATTATAATCTTTCACATTCTAGTACTCAAGATATATATAATTAAAAAAACTCCAAAACAAATGGTACTAGATAAGTATCTTTAAAAGTATTTATATAATGGAAAACTCTAAAAACATCCTGAAAATTAACGAAAATTCACCATAATCTTAGAGAAAACGAAACTCCAAGCAGAACTGTTATTGGAGTCAACTCTGACCTGGAGTCTTATCCAGAGTGTTTTTACCATATTTTCTGAAAACAACCCAAATTAATATTCAAGATTCAGTGACTCAAGTTCAAATGAGTGAGGAAAGTTTATTGTGTTTTCAAAATATTTACTATTTAGAAGGCCTCCTGGATTTCGACAGCTTCTCACTCAATTATCTACAATGAAACTCCAGAGGCTGTACCCAAGACTGGTACAATTTTTTTATAGAACTGTTTTCTGACACTGAAAAAGTAACAATCTGTACAAAACTCAGAGGAATCAAAGGCTTAGGATCTCATAACTGCAATTGTTTCCTTTTTATGTCTTTTTGATTTGAGGTGTTCTTTTGTTTCATTGCTTCTCTAGGGCTGGCAGACTAAATGCCTGGTTACTCTTTAATCTTGAAAGAATATTTTATTCTTTCTTACGAAGTTGGGTCAGGTTTTCTGAACACAGAAGAAATTTTCTTTTCATAATTTCCCTCAGATTAATCCCTTTTTACCTCAATGCCTCACACCTAAATATGTTACAGTGAGGAGAGCAGATGAAAGTAGTGAAACTTTACTGAGACAGTTTTTAATGAAATTTTTTAATTTTGTGTGGTTGTTATTCCAAATGGTATGAAAATCCTAAAATGAAAAGCCCAAAACTGTGGAAAATGCCAAAGAAATGTACTGAAAGTTACCTTCTGTGCTCTACTTCCATACAACAAAGACAGATGCAATCTACTGGAAGTGATTCTCAAATATATTTGCCCAATGGTCAGCTGAATCTCAAGGGCTGGAGAGTTTGAGATCTGCCAAGATCTCTTGCAAGTTATAAAAATATTTCTAAAAGGACAAGTAAACATCCAAATCCCAGTGCAAACAAAGCATGAGCTTTCTGGACTGATTATCATGTAAAGAGAAGACCGTTGTTTTTAAAATTATATTTAATACTCCATAAATAAACTAACCAATAAGCATTAGAAAAGGATGACTGGTTGACCACTGGATTACTTAAGATTTTCTTTGTTGAGGTGTTAGACTCAAAATTTGGATTAGTCAAACCTTTACAGCTATGACATGGACCAGTTAGCTCTTCATTAGCTTCTACTCCTTTTCCATTCCCATCCCTACCATAAAGTAGGCTAGATTCAGTTTCAAAAGTAAACTGCTGAGCCTGTCCTTCTAAATATAAATGAAAGCACATTTAAATCCACAAATACTAAAAACTAATCTTTTAACACAACAGCAGCAAAAGCACTCTATTAAACAGCATACCTCCCTGTGAATTGAAATCCCTTTCAGCAAATGTTGTTTAAAGACCAAAGGGCAGTCTTCTACTTAAATCCCTACCGATTTTTCACAGCATCTGCCAGAAGTGAGCAAATCTCTCCAATAAAATAGCAGTTAGAAAGTTTACAAAGATCATTCCTGTGGAGGCAGCATCCAGTAGTGAAAGGACAGACTATAAAAAGAACCAAAGTCTATACTTCTGTGACATCCAAATTGTTATCTTTTATAAGCATTTTTGAGAGAAAAGGTTGTAATAACATGCTCTTGCTCTGGGTGTTTCTGAACTTGGAGATATTTCAGAAAATACTGAGGAGATCTGAAAGAGCATTACTGAAAAAGTGACCAGGACAAAGGATCTTTTTAGGAAGGAGAGATTTGACAAACAACAAGCATTCCTCAACAAAATGATTTAGTATAAACTCTGTAATGAAAAGAATGTTAATGATGTTGTATGCTTATCATGGAAAGTGCCAAAGAGAATTCATGTTGCTATTCATGGCACGGAAAGCATTTCATGAAAGTGCCCCTATGCAGCAGTAATTACTATACCATAAAATAACAGTGCTTCATTTAGCTTGGATTTATCTAGCATGATGAAAATGAAACCATGAATGAAACTTGAGGTTAATTCTGGGTCAAAATGGATTCTTTAGCACTGTGAGAGTCTTAATTAATGTTATGATTTGGAACTTTGCTGAAATGTCTCAAATATTGTTCTGCAATACCCATTTTTAAGGTTTACTAGTGCTCTCTTAAATTTTCTGGGGTTTTTCTGTACTTTTTTGTTTGTCATCATACTCTTGGTCATGCACTTTGTTCTTCAAAACTTTTACTAATTTTTGTACAGTTTTATACTCCATTATAATTTATCAGACAGAAACTCTCATAAAGATGCTTATTTTAATTAACAATCTCTAAGTAGCCATGTGAGCATGCCATTTCTCTTTTGCTTTGTCTCCTTTTTAATTTGGGAGTCTCTGAGGATCGTCAAGTTATTATTACCCATTTTTCACCAACATGCAGATTAGTAATAAATGTTTGTTTCTTGATATTTCCTGTGATTGCTAATATTGTAGTCACTATTATTTGATAACTCAGATATAATTATTTTTTAATTCATCTGAATTACTTCCAACTGAAGACAAATTTTCTGTGTATCTAATGATTTATTAACACTCCCAAGAATAAAATGAATAAGCAAGTTCAGTATGACAGTATGTTGTTCAAGTTTGGCCTGACTGAGCATTTGTTCTACTTGAGCATTTGTTCTACTTAGGTATAGACAGAGCTTTCCACAATGACCACTTTGTGGGATGCAGTCATCTCCTTGATATTCTATAATTTTGTATTTCTGAATCTTTTTGATGGTTCTGATTGAAAATGCAATGGTAGTGTGCTTATACTACAGTGACTTGAAACTACTGGATGAGTATGTTCACTTATTCCCTTCCCAGTGTAAGAGCATCTTTACACACATGCACTTTCCAAATAAATTAGCTACTCTGTCCTCCCTGTTTAAGCACACACTACATAGTGCTTAATTTTTGGAATTGTACTATTTGAGGAAAATTATATTTTTTCATCACTCTCTTTTATTGCTCATCATCGAGACATCTCTCTTTTTTGTTCTGTTTTAACTTTTCTGGTGGATATATATACATTTGCATCACCTCAGACCTTTTAGCCATCACTTGAACTCCCTACACAGATTTTCTATCAGCATGGAAATACAGCATCTGTGGTCACACACTTCCTGGTTTTGATCTGGTCTGTAAATACTAAACTACACATCAATTTGTGTCACAGTATTCTCAACTTGACTGAAACCAAGAAATTGTGGAAATTTTTCACTGAGAACAGCATGAATGATTAAAATGTTTTCTACAAGGAAAGTACCATTTCCAATTTTAAGAGAATTTACTTCAACCTTGTTCAGCTTGCTTTCTTGTTCACATTCAGCAAATAATTTGCCAAATATAGTGACAGAATATCCTAAAAAAAAAAACATTAAAATCATTCTGTTGGTGGTAATTTGATAATTACATAATTTTTTTTTTTCCAAAAACATTTGTACCAGAAATGCCTGTTTAGGAGGCTGATCTTCTCTAAAAGATAAGCAGATATTATATCTTTTAATTTTTATAGCTAACTATTATGTTGCTTAGTTTATAAGTAAAATTACCAGAAAACTGTGCTGCATATTATCAGTATTGAATTCAGTAACTGAATATGTTGAAGGAGCATAGAACGAAGTATAGAATAAACATTCACATTCATTATTTTCCATGGCAAACTACTGAATCAAGGAACAAACTGAGGAACATGATTATGTGTGCTTGAACGACATGTTAGCAAACATAGCATCTTGCCAATGGCACATTTTGAAACAGAATCAGTATCTTGACTCACAGTCTCCTGTGACAGCCAACAGAGAAATCTGATGCTAAAATGTTTCAGGTCTTTATTTATTAATTGCACTTATAGTATCATTGGGCACTAGCTCAAAATGATTAAGCAGAAGATTATTTATGTCCTGAAATTATAATTTTCTCTGAAAAGTTAAGAGCACAGAAGTAGTTTGTGTGACTGTGCCTCCTTTTATAAATAAATATCTATGTTTTAGTTGCTACGCCATAAATTGTCATATTAGGTGTAGTAGGGAAAGTTTTGTGACAGATTGGAGACAAAAGCACTTCCTCAGAAACTCCTTTAGAGAGTGCAGTCTCAGGTAGAAGTCTGGCTTCATAGACATCAAGAACCTTGTGTGTTGCAGGCTGACCAGAATGCATAACAACCATTCCATTCCATTTCATCCTCCTCTTCATTAAATGGGTTTATATGTAATTTTTTCCCAATAATTATAAAGAAAGTGGAAGTAAAATATGATTTTTAAAGAAATTTAATTCTTGTACTGAAGCTGAGTACACATACTTTCTTGTCTTAAAAAAAACAAGTGTCTGAAAAAGAAAATCATGTTAGGTGAATAAAGTAAATTAATCTCAAGAGAACTCAGTTATTAAATGATGCTAAGTATAAGAATCATGTTGTTTTGGTTGTTTTTTTATTATTTTATTTTTATATAAATATCTGTTTCATTAGGAAATAGAACTGAAAACTGGTTCTCTTGCAAGATTTTAAAAATCATCAAAATTCAAAAAAGTAGCTCAGAGATCATGGATCATAGCTGATTCCCTTCTGGTTTTGCCTTTACGGTTTTCTGTGACATAGTTTATGTTGTTTGATAGTGTGCTGATAAACTGCTGCACACTTTCATGTACTACTTTGAACAATTTACAGAACATGGAAGACACTAAATTGTATTATGCAACTGAAATACTCCAAAACAGATGTGGTAGACTCAGGGCTGTATGTCAATTGAGGCATTAAGTAGATCCCACTATGGGTGTTGAAGCCACTGATAATGTCTAGGTGAAAAAAAGACAGATAACTCAGCTACACTCTCTAGCGCCTAATGGCTTCCCAGACTGATGATGCTGCAAGAAGCTCAGACATATGGTAATTGCCTCTTTCTCTTTTTTTAATATATATCAGCAATTACATGTTAAGTAATGTACCAGTAACAATCTATCCTTTTCTCTCAGACTTAACGTGAAGAGGTATTATCCTGTGCAAGATTCCTTTTTGCTCATAAAGGTTGCAAATACGCTTTGTGTCAAAAGGAGATCCTTGTTCTCTTCTGACAGTATGTTGTGATGTATATAAATCCCTATTACATTCACTATTATTAGGAGGTGCTAGCATTATGTTTAAGAGGAGGAAATACTAGAACAGATTAAATTTTTCCCTGGAAAAATGTTACTAGTGTTGGTGTCCACTGCAGAATTTTCCTTCAAGCACAACCAAAGTCAGCTTAAATTGTGAAATAGGTCTTTATAAGAAAACAATTTGTACAATCTCCTACCATCACAGATTTTAAACAAATAATTCCTTCTGGTTTAAAAATTTTCTCTCTTATTGACACTAGATCTTCACTTTTTGGTCAAGGTAGGAGAATTTTTTCCTGAGTGCTAATGCTTTTTCACTTTTTATCACTCTTGTGTTGGCTATAAAATTGGTCATTATGATCTATAGAATTATACAGAACCTCTCTCTTCATTCAGTCTAATTCTAGAAGAAGTAAATATATCAGATCTGGAAGGTACAACTAAGCAGTGGAAATTACAGTGGAATCAACATACCAAATGTGGTTATTTTCAAATTCTTATATTTCATAATTCATTTAAAAGTTTGTCTCTGTTTATGTCATTGACAAATTCCACTAGATAGTACTTTATCTTCTGCTCTTCAATTTAGAAGCCAGAACACTGTGCAGGACCATATCAAAGGCCTTACTGAAGTCTAGATTGATTGCATCCATAGTTCTTCCTTTGTCTACTGATGCAGTTAATCCATTGCAGGTAACTAGACCAGTCAGGAAACTAATAACCCACAGCAGAGTGAGGAATATGTGCTGAGCATATCAGCACTACTGGAATCCCTCTATAGAAGGAACAATGAGAAACTGAGCCTCCTGTGAGAGCCTTAACCAGGGAAAGAGCATTGTTTCTTTCCAAAATCCTTAATAATTTGCACTGGTATTATTTCTCAGGCAAGTGCATTGTTGGAACCTATGATAGCAGTGCTAGAAAACACTAGCTAGTCATTACTCTAGCTAACCTTTGTTGCTACTGAAATCCTTATTCTCTCTTTCAGCATAGTGCTGTTAAGCAGTCCTTTTATCTTTATTGTTTTCACACAAAAAAGAGCTTGTTTAATTATTATCTTTTGTAAAGATAATATACTTTCACATATACACTCATTCCCACCCCTAAAACAGATGTTTCACCTCCTACATCAATTGCTCATTTATTGGTTAATGGTTTAGGCTTACAAGCAAAAAGTGAATTTGTTCTTGCCAAACCATTAACTTTCCTGGTAATATTTCGACTACCTGTCCTCTTTGTCCACCACAACTTCTGCACCACATGTAATTTGAACTATTTTCCAATGTTTAAAACCCCACCACCACCTATTCTGCTCACCCACTTCTAAATTTCCCTATGACTCTTGTGAGTTCAAGAAGACATTTCCACTTGTGGTGTCTCATCTGTCTAAAACTTATTTTCTCTTCTCCCTAAGACGCTGAATCATTTCTTTAAATCTCACCTTAAAACCTCACTGCTTTTTTAACCTGTGATTCACAACCTCTGGAAAACATTTTTGTGTTATCCTTCACAAAGCATGCACAGTAGAAAGGAAATTTATTGCAGTGTTGTTGAAGCAAGCTATACTTTCAGTAGTAATGTGACTATGGATTAAGGGTCCTATAAGGTCCACTCAAGAAAGATTGACCCTTGCAGAATCTATTGAAGTCTGGGTGTTTATATCTACTCACCTGAAAATTTATAGCTACACCCTTGCAAGCTTAAAGCTTGTCCTCTTTCCTCTTGCCTTGGAACTCATAACTATACTCCTGATAGCTTCAACAAAGGGCTTATTCTGGGCCCAGCAGAACTGGAGAAAAGATGTGGTTCCTGTAAGTCCTCCTCCAGAGACCAACACCATTTCCCTCATCCTGACTTTAGATACTCTCCAGAGAGAGCAGCAGCAGAAATTAGAAAATCACAACACTCCTCTGTTGATCCAACTAAATGATGAAAATGTCACAATTGTTTCCTTATCTAAGCAGTCTGTGATAGATGGTAGATTCAGGCGTTTACTAAAAATCTAAGCAAGACAACAAATTTGATCTTAGGTTGGTTCTATGCAATTCAGTGAGGATTCAGGGAGGTAAACAGACAGAGCCAGATGGGGCACACAGTGAGGGTGAGGGGAGCTCTAAGAAAAGATATATGGGAGAATTAGTAGGATAATATGAAACAAACAGTATCATCCAGAAACTTATGTGAACGGTACCTATTTATAAAGCTATTGTTCCTCCCCATACACAATGCACTCATCATTGTACCAAGTAATTTTCTGTATTTCTGTTGAAAAGGCCATTTAAACCTAACTTTTTGTTTAGCTCAGCTTACCATTTTATGGCCTCTTTTATGAATTGGACTAGTTTTGGGATGAAACATTTTACTTTTTCTATTTAACTGACACTTGCTTGATTTTTCTTTTCTACTAGTCAAAGCACAAAGAAAACTACAGTTCACATACATGTGACTCCCAGATTTGTGTTTTGATGGAAACAGTCTAAATATTTATGGTTTTCAATGTATTTTTCCGTGTTGATAATATAAGTTTTAGAATATTTCTAATTACCTCCATACATAAAGACATCATACCTGTGGCTGCACATTTTCTGCATATAGGAAATCACAGAGATAGAAACACAGACACAGATATTTCCAAGCTTACAACCCTAGATTTAGGCTTGCAGACTTTGATCGCTTCAGGCATCAAAGCCCAGGCCAAAGTACTGTGGGACAAAGCCCTAGAGGGAAGGGAGGCCCAGGGCAGTTGGTTGGTATTCAAGGATCACCTTTTCCATGTCCAGGAGCAAAGTATATTGACAAAGAGTAGAAAAGAGCAGAAAAAAATGCTAGGAGACCTGCCTGGATGAACAAGGAGCTCCTGGACACATTATCACACAAAAAGGAACTCTACAAGGAAGAAAGGACATCTAAAAGGCAGCAAGAGACCTGGTAAGAAAAGCCAAAGCTCGGTTAGAACTAACTCTAGCCAGGGAGATGGAGTGGAATAGCAAAAATTTCTATAGGTATATTAATAGTAAAAGGAAGAATAGGGAAGGTGTGAGCCCCCTCAGAAAGGAAACAGGAGAACTACTGACAAGTGATATGGAAAAGGCTGAGATTCTCAATGAGTTCTTTACCTCGGTCTTCACTGGCAAGGGCCCCAGCCACTCTTCAGAAGTCACAGAAGACAATGGCAAGGGTTGGAAGGAAGAACTACCCATTGGAAGTGAAGATCATGTTTGTGACCATCTGAAGAACCTGAAGGTGTACAAGTTCACGGGACCCGATGGGATACACCCATGGGCACTGAGGGAACTGGCTAAACCACTGTCTATTATATTCCAAAAGTCATGGCAGACCAGTGAAGCGCCCAGTGACTGGAAAAGAGGGACCATAACCCCCATTTTCAAAAAGAGAAAGAAGATCCAGGGAACTCTAGGCCAGTCAGTCTCTGTGCCCAGTAAGATCATGGAGCAGATCCTCCTGGGGACACTGCTGAAGCAGAAGAATAATGAAGAGGTGACTGAGGATAATCAACACAGCTTCGTCAAGGGCAAATTGTGCCTGACAAATCTTGTGGCCTTCTATGAAAATGTCACAACATCAAGACAAGGAACAACATCAACAACCAACATCATTTACCTGGACCTAAGCGAAGGCTTTGTCAGAGTCCCACATGACATCCTGGTCTCCAAGCTGGTAACACATGGGTTTGATGGATGGATCCACTTGGTGGATTAAGAACTGGCTTGATGGCTGCACCCAAAGAGTGGCTGTCAATGGGTCCATGTCCAAGTGGAGGCCAGAGACAAATGGAGTCCCTCAAGGATCAGTGCTGGGACCAGTCCTGTTTAACATCTTTGCTGGCAACATAGATGGTGGCATGAAGTACACCCTGACCCCACTGATGACCCCAAGCTGTGTGGTGTGGCTGACACACTGAAGGGAAGGGATGCCATCCAGAGGGACCTTGACAGGCTGGAGAGGTGGCTCCATGCCAACCTCATGAAGCTCAACAAGACCAAGTGCAAGGTCCTCAGGACCTCAGGGCAATCCCAAGCACTGATATAGGCTGGGAAGTGACTGGCTTGAGAGCAGCCCTGAGGAAAAGGACTTGGGGGTGCTGGTGGATGAGAAGTTCAACATGAGCCATCAGTGTACACTTGCAGCCCAGAAAGCCAACCAGATCCTGGGCTGCAGCAAGAGAAGCGTGGCCAGCAGGGTGAGGGAGGTGATTCTCTCCCTCTGCTCTGCTCCTGTGAGACTCGAACTGGAGTTCTGTGCCCAGTTCTGGAGCCTCTTTTACAGGAGGGACATGGATATGCTGGAGTGTGTCCAGAGAAGGGCCATGAGGATGATCAGAGGGCTGGAGCAGCTCTCCTGTGAAGACAGAGAGAGTTGGGGTTGTTCAGTCTGGAGAGGAGGAGGCTCTGAGGAGACCTTATTGTAGCCTTCCAGTATCTGAAGGGGGCTATAGGAAAGCTGGTGAGGGACTTTATGGGACATCAGGTAGTGATAGGACTGGGGGAATGGATACAAACTAGAGGAGGGTAGATTCAGATTGGAAGTTAGGAAGAAGTTCTTAACCATGAGGGTGGTGAGACACTGGAACAGGTTGCCCAGAGAGGTGGTGGAAGCATCAACCCTGGAAATTTTTAAGGTCAGGCTGGACAGGGCTCTGAGCAACCTGATCTAGTGGGAGGTGTCCCTGCCCATGGCAGGGGGGGTTGGAACTACATGATCTTATAGGTCCAACCCTGAAAATTCTATGACTCTATGATTAATATGTTACGGTTAGAACCACACTTCTGCAGTATGGATGTTAATACAGGGGTAAAAGCAAAGCCTTTCAGTCTCCTGACTGCTGTTATATGAGTGGACAGTATGAGATGACAACGGCTTTGCAGAAATGGTGCCAATTCAATGGAGTTCTTTTCACTTCACCCGAAAAAATGGCCACCTGTGAGCAAATATTTTTGACTGCTGTCTGTACCTGAAAAGTATACAAGCTTTACCTGAATTAGCAGTCAATTTTGATAGAAATCTTGTTCTGCAAATTTGTTTCTAACAAAAAGTGTTCTGAATGGTGGCTGCCACATTTATTAATTTGTCTCTATAGAATTAATAATTGGGGAGAACACCAACCCAGAATATTAAACAAGGATTTCATAAATACTGTGCCAGAGAGTAGAGCAATACTAAGTCTGTGTATGAGGGGTAGCTGAATAAGAAAAGAAAAATGGATTAAAAATAGAAAGGTCCAATTCCTTAATTTTATTCTGAAGTCCTCAGTCTGTAACCATCAAACCTGCATTTCTTACCATATTCTGATACTTCATTTTCAATCAGACTACAATTTCTAAGAGGGATATTCATAACAGATAAGAATTCCAGCAATGATGGTAATAACAGTAATGAGTAAAATAAATCATGGATCTAATGGGGAGTTCCAGTGTATCTTGGAAAGCTATGGCTAATGTTTACGCAAGGTCTAAATCCCTGTAATTCTGAAGATCCTGTAATTCCTTAAACTGACTTCACATCTTGAAAGTGCATATTGTCATGTAGTTTGTAATCACATTGATTTTCAGCTTCTGTACATTGTTGCCACTTAAGAGCAAGTGACTCAAAAGGATAAGTAAAGGCAAAATATTACAGAAGAAATTTAAACCACAATAACATTTCTATTTGATTTATAAGCAATAGACTTTGGAAATTTTTTTTTGCATACAAACCAAAATAAGTAAATAAAATTAAATACTCACTCCTGTTATGTAACGAGGTCTATACTGGATGGTTCCAAATAAGCCAAGTATGACTATAATAATGTGTATAAAATTTGCCAGTATGGGTGCCCACTGATAACCAAGGAAGTCAAATATCTGCCTCTCGAGCACAGAAACCTATGATTAAAAAGCAAAAGAATAAATAGATTAGAACACACTATAAAATATCTATTAGGGCATTTCCCCATCCCATACCCAAGATAATTGCCCTGAGTTCAAAAAATACTTCAGTCAACAGTAAAATTAAATGATTTTGCAATGTTTCACTTTCTTGTTTTAATGAAAGCTGCATTTCTCACTGGCAGTTTACTGAGTTATATTCAGTTAGCTAAATTATTAATGTAGGCAATTCTACTGAGATACTAAACTGTGCACTAGGTTGGTATGTTTGCAGCAGAAGCAACACAAACAATTTTGTTATAAAAATCAGCAAACACTATAATGTTCTGATGCTGAAAGTAAGTGGTAGGCTTAGGACACCTAAGCTACTTTGCACCTATTCACAAGCACCGTCCTCCAGCCTATTTCTGCTTCCTTATTTCCATTGCTTCCTTACCTTTTGGTTATTTTTTTTCTCTTTCCTCTATCCCCATCTATCCTGACAGAATCAGAATAGAATGGTTTGGGCTGGAAGGGACATTAAAGATCACATATTTCCAAGCCCACTGCCATGGGCTTGGAACGACAAGATGGCTCAAAGCCCCATCAAACCTGGCCTGGAACATTTCCAGGGATGGGGCATCCACAGCTTCCCTGGGCAACCTGTTCCAGTGTCTTACCACCCTCACACTAAAGAATTCCTTCCTAATGTCTAATCTAAATCTACTCTTTTAAACTATTGGTCCTTGTCCTATCAATACATGCACCTGCAAAAAGTCTCTCCCTATTTTTCTTGTGGTCCTTGTCAGTGGGTCTCTACCTGAATCCAAATGCATGCAAATCTTTGACCAGGTTCTGCTGACAGTCTATTTTACCTCCCCTCAGTGTCACAAACATCAGCTGAAGTATTAGCTCATACCCAAGACTCCAGATACTTAATTTTAAAAAGGGAATGTTGAACAATCTTGAGATGTTGATGATTACTTTCAAGCAATACCACCTCAAGCAGATAGAACAGAAAGTAGAGAAAGTGCACTTCTAACAGTATTTATAGAAATAATTTCAGAACTTGTACAGTACGTGTCCTTAGCCAGTGTTCAGACATTATCTCAAAATAAAGCACTGCACCCCAATCCACAGGCAGAATGGCACATTTTGATAAAAAATATAGTAATGCATTAGAATAGAATGTAATGGTGAAATGAATGTAAACAGGAAGTGTAAGGAGTGTCTTTGGCACCATTCCAACAATTTCAGTAACTGGAATGGTGCATAGACAGGTTTCATAAAAATATAAATAATAAAATAAAAATAAAATTAAAATAATGACAAGAAAAACAACACCAACAGTACACACACAAAAGAAAGAAAGAAAAAGCAGGTTGTTTCTTCAGCAGGTTTCATTAAATGACAAGTGACTATTTATTCAGTCTATATTATGCTGTGGATTATTTGAATTAGGTGTATCTGCCACAGACTCCGCTCATTCAAAAATAACAATTTTTGACATTAAGTACTAAATAAGCAACCACTTTTCACTGTTTCCTGATATATAGCTATGTGAGAGTTTTTCAACTTTTATACTCTATCCACTGCCACGCCAACACTTTCTTTGTGAAATTAAGTGAGAAAACTTGTCTTTAAAAAGGCATCTTACACTGTTGTCGGTATTGTACATGCATAACCTTGGAGAAGTTTCTCATAATTTTGAAATTGGAAATTCAGGTTTCATGTCCACCACTGAATTCTTCTCTGCAACTAAGATTCCTTTCACACAATGCATCCAGTTTATAGACAGTCTTGGTATCGTGCCTAGCATTTTATTTACAGATTTACTGACAGAAAGAGATCCTGGTCCTACGTCACCTAAGATCTCAGTGATCCTATTTATGCTATCTTTCAACTCTTCCAAGCAAAGCAACATCATAAAAAAATTCTCATAAAACCAAGGCATGATATTCTATTGATGAAGTGGGATGAAAAAAGAAAAAGAAAGCCAAGCTGTACTGAGAACTTCATGAAATCTCAGGTTCCCTGTGTTTTCATCATTAAGAAATATTTCTTAGACTCCAAAGT